>NC_088417.1:97856891-97961282 GCF_034236695.1 Oncorhynchus nerka | reverse complement strand
GAGGAACACTCTAATGTGATCAGAGAGGAGACAGAGGAACAGTCTAATGTGATCAGAGAGGAGACAGAGGAACAGTCTAATGTGATCAGAGAGAGACAGAGGAACAGTCTAATGTGATCAGAGAGGAGACAGAGGAACAGTCTCTCCATCAGTGTGATCAGAGAGGAGACAGAGGAACAGTCTATTGTGATCAGAGGAGACAGAGACAAAGGAACAGTCTAATGTGATCAGAAAGGAGACAGAGGAACAGTCTATTGTGATCAGAGAGGAGACAGAGGAACAGTCTAATGTGATCAGAGAGGAGACAGAGGACAGTCTAATGTCTCCAGACCTCAGTGTGATTAGAGAGGAGACAGAGGAACAGTCTAATGTGATCAGAGAGGAGACAGAGGAACAGTCTAATGTCTCCACACCTCAGTGTGATCAGAGAGGAGACAGAGGAACAGTATATTGTGATCAGAGAGGAGACAGAGGAACAGTCTAATGTGATCAGAGAGGAGACAAAGGAACAGTCTAATGTGATCAGAAAGGAGACAGAGGACAGATCAGAGAGGAGACAGAGGAACACTCTAATGTGATCAGAGAGGAGACAGAGGAACAGTCTAATGTGATCAGAGAGGAGACAGAGGAACAGTCTAATGTGATCAGAGAGGAGACAGAGGAACACTCTAATGTGATCAGAGAGGAGACAGAGGAACAGTCTAATGTGATCAGAGAGGAGACAGAGGAACAGTCTAATGTCTCCAGACCTCAGTGTGATCAGAGAGGAGACAGAGGAACAGTCTATTGTGATCAGAGAGGAGACAGAGGAACAGTCTAATGTGATCAGAGAGGAGACAAAGGAACAGTCTAATGTGATCAGAAAGGAGACAGAGGAACAGTCTAATGTGATCAGAGAGGAGACAGAGGAACAGTATAATGTGATCAGAGAGGAGACAGAGGAACAGTCTAATGTCTCCACACCTCAGTGTGATCAGAGAGGAGACAGAGGAACAGTCTATTGTGACCAGAGAGGAGACAGAGGAACAGTCTAATGTGATCAGAGAGGAGACAGAGGAACAGTCTAATGTCTCCACACCTCAGTGTGATCAGAGAGGAGACAGAGGAACAGTCTATTGTGATCAGAGAGGAGACAGAGGAACAGTCTAATGTGATCAGAGAGGAGACAAAGGAACAGTCTAATGTGATCAGAAAGGAGACAGAGGAACAGTCTAATGTGATCAGAGAGGAGACAGAGGAACAGTCTAATGTGATCAGAGAGGAGACAGAGGAACAGTCTAATGTGATCAGAGAGGAGACAGAGGAACACTCTAATGTGATCAGAGAGGAGTCAGAGGAACAGTCTAATGTGATCAGAGAGGAGACAGAGAAACAGTCTAATGTGATCTCTAATGTCTCCACACCTCAGTGTGATCAGAGAGGAGACAGAGGAACAGTCTATTGTGACCAGAGAGGAGACAGAGGAACAGTCTAATGTCTCCAGACCTCAGTGTGATTAGAGAGGAGACAGAGGAACAGTCTAATGTGATCAGAGAGGAGACAGAGGAACAGTCTAATGTGATCAGAGAGGAGACGGAGGAGCAGACTAATGTCTCCACACCTCAGTGTGATCAGAGAGGAGACAGAGGAACAGTCTATTGTGATCAGAGAGGAGACAGAGGAACAGTCTAATGTGATCAGAGAGGAGACAAAGGAACAGTCTAATGTGATCAGAAAGGAGACAGAGGAACAGTCTAATGTGATCAGAGAGGAGACAGAGGAACAGTCTAATGTGATCAGAGAGGAGACAGAGGAACAGTCTAATGTCTCCACACCTCAGTGTGATCAGAGAGGAGACAGAGGAACAGTCTAATGTGATCAGAGAGGAGACAGAGGAACATGTCTCCAGACCTCATGATCAGAGGAGACAAAGGAACAGTATATTGTGATCAGAGAGAGACAGAGGAACAGTCTAATGTGATCAGAGAGGAGACAAAGGAACAGTCTAATGTGATCAGAAAGGAGACAGAGGAAGAGTCTAATGTGATCAGAGAGGAGACAGAGGAACACTCTAATGTGATCAGACAGAGGAACACTCTAATGTGATCAGAGAGGAGACAGAGGAACAGTCTAATGTGATCAGAGAGGAGACAGAGGAACAGTCTAATGTCTGACCTCAGTGTGATCAGAGAGGAGACAGAGGAACAGTCTATTGTGATCAGAGAGAGACAGAGGAACAGTCTAATGTCTCCAGACCTCAGTGTGATTAGAGAGGAGACAGAGGAACAGTCTAATGTGATCAGAGAGGAGACAGAGGAACAGTCTAATGTGATCAGAGAGAGGAGACAGAGGAACAGTCTAATGTGATCAGAGAGGAGACAAAGGAACAGTCTAATGTGATCAGAAAGGAGACAGAGGAACAGTCTAATGTGATCAGAGAGGAGACAGAGGAACACTCTAATGTGATCAGAGAGGAGACAGAGGAACAGTCTAATGTGATCAGAGAGGAGACAGAGGAACAGTCTAATGTGATCAGAGAGGAGACAGAGGAACACTCTAATGTGATCAGAGAGGAGACAGAGGAACAGTCTAATGTGATCAGAGAGGAGACAGAGGAACAGTCTAATGTCTCCAGACCTCAGTGATCAGAGAGAGACAGAGGAACAGTCTATTGTGATCAGAGAGGAGACAGAGGAACAGTCTAATGTGATCAGAGAGGAGACAAGGAACAGTCTAATGTCTCAGAAAGGAGACAGAGAACAGTCTAATGTGATCAGAGAGGAGACAGAGGAACAGTCTAATGTGATCAGAGAGGAGACAAAGGAACAGTCTAATGTGATCAGAAAGGAGACAGAGGAACAGTCTAATGTGATCAGAGAGGAGACAGAGGAACAGTCTAATGTGATCAGAGAGGAGACAGAGGAACAGTCTAATGTGATCAGAGAGGAGACAGAGGAACAGTCTAATGTGATCAGAGAGGAGACAGAGGAACACTCTAATGTGATCAGAGAGGAGACAGAGGAACAGTCTAATGTGATCAGAGAGGAGACAGAGGAACAGTCTAATGTCTCCAGACCTCAGTGTGATCAGAGAGGAGACAGAGGAACAGTCTATTGTGATCAGAGAGGAGACAGAGGAACAGTCTAATGTGATCAGAGAGGAGACAAAGGAACAGTCTAATGTGATCAGAAAGGAGACAGAGGAACAGTCTAATGTGATCAGAGAGGAGACAGAGGAACAGTCTAATGTGATCAGAGAGGAGACAGAGGAACAGTCTAATGTCTCCACACCTCAGTGTGATCAGAGAGGAGACAGAGGAACAGTCTATTGTGACCAGAGAGGAGACAGAGGAACAGTCTAATGTCTCCAGACCTCAGTGTGATTAGAGAGGAGACAGAGGAACAGTCTAATGTGATCAGAGAGGAGACAGAGGAACAGTCTAATGTGATCAGAGAGGAGACAGAGGAACAGTCTAATGTCTCCACACCTCAGTGTGATCAGAGAGGAGACAGAGGAACAGTCTATTGTGATCAGAGAGGAGACAGAGGAACAGTCTAATGTGATCAGAGAGGAGACAAAGGAACAGTCTAATGTGATCAGAAAGGAGACAGAGGAACAGTCTAATGTGATCAGAGAGGAGACAGAGGAACAGTCTAATGTGATCAGAGAGGAGACAGAGAACAGTCTAATGTCTCCACACCTCAGTGTGATCAGAGAGGAGACAGAGGAACAGTCTATTGTGATCAGAGGGGAGACAGAGGAACAGTCTAATGTGATCAGAGAGGAGACAAAGGAACAGTCTAATGTGATCAGAAAGGAGACAGAGGAACAGTCTAATGTGATCAGAGAGGAGACAGAGGAACAGTCTAATGTGATCAGAGAGGAGACAGAGGAACAGTCTAATGTGATCAGAGAGGAGACAGAGGGACAGTCTAATGTGAGAGACAGAGGAACAGTCTAATGTGATCAGAGAGGAGTCAGAGGAACACTCTAATGTGATCAGAGAGGAGTCAGAGGAACAGTCTAATGTGATCAGAGAGGAGACAGAGGAACAGTCTAATGTGATCAGAGAGGAGACAGAGGAACAGTCTAATGTCTCCAGACCTCAGTGTGATCAGAGAGGAGACAGAGGAACAGTCTATTGTGACCAGAGAGGAGACAGAGGAACAGTCTAATGTATCCACACCTCAGTGTGATCAGAGAGGAGACAGAGGAACAGTCTATTGTGATCAGAGAGGAGACAGAGGAACAGTCTAATGTGATCAGAGAGGAGACAGAGGAACAGTCTAATGTCTCCAGACCTCAGTGTGATCAGAGAGGAGACATAGGAACAGTCTATTGTGATCAGAGAGGAGACAGAGGTCTAATGTGATCAGAGAGACAGAGGAACAGTCTAATGTGATCAGAGAGGAGACAGAGGAACAGTCTAATGTCTCCACACCTCAGTGTGATCAGAGAGGAGACAGAGGAACAGTCTATTGTGATCAGAGAGGAGACAGAGGAACAGTCTAATGTGATCAGAGAGAGACAAAGGAACAGTCTAATGTGATCAGAAAGGAGACAGAGGAACAGTCTAATGTGATCAGAGAGGAGACAGAGGAACAGTCTAATGTGATCAGAGAGGAGACAGAGGGACAGTCTAATGTGATCAGAGAGGAGACAGAGGAACAGTCTAATGTGATCAGAGAGAGACAGAGGAACACTCTAATGTGATCAGAGAGAGGAGTCAGAGGAACAGTCTAATGTGATCAGAGAGGAGACAGAGGAACAGTCTAATGTGATCAGAGAGGAGACAGAGGAACAGTCTAATGTCTCCAGACCTCAGTGTGATCAGAGAGGAGACAGAGGAACAGTCTATTGTGATCAGAGAGGAGACAGAGGAACAGTCTAATGTGATCAGAGAGGAGACAAAGGAACAGTCTAAGGTGATCAGAAAGGAGACAGAGGAACAGTATAATGTGATCAGAGAGGAGCCAGAGGAACAGTCTAATGTGATCAGAGAGGAGACAAAGGAACAGTCTAATGTCTCCAGACCTCAGTGTGATTAGAGAGGAGACAGAGGAACAGTCTAATGTGATCAGAGAGGAGACAGAGGAACAGTCTAATGTCTCCACACCTCAGTGTGATCAGAGAGGAGACAGATGAACAGTCTATTGTGATCAGAGAGGAGACAGAGGAACAGTCTAATGTGATCAGAGAGGAGACAGAGGAACAGTCTAATGTCTCCTGACCTCAGTGTGATTAGAGAGGAGACAGAGGGACAGTCTAATGTGATCATCGAGGAGACAGAGGAACAGTCTAATGTGATCAGAGAGGAGACAGAGGAACACTCTAATGTGATCAGAGAGGAGACATAGGAACAGTCTAATGTGATCAGAGAGGAGACAGAGGGACAGTCTAATGTCTCCACACCTCAGTGTGATCAGAGAGGAGACAGAGGAACAGTCTATTGTGATCAGAGAGGAGACAGAGGAACAGTCTATTGTGATCAGAGAGGAGACAGAGGAACAGTCTAATGTGATCAGAGAGGAGTCAGAGGAACACTCTAATGTGATCAGAGAGGAGACAGAGGGACAGTCTAATGTGATCAGAGAGGAGACATAGGAACAGTCTAATGTCTCCAGACCTCAGTGTGATTAGAGAGGAGACAGAGGAACAGTCTAATGTGATCAGAGAGGAGACAGAGGAACAGTCTAATATGATCAGAGAGGAGACAGAGGAACAGTCTAATGTGATCAGAGAGGAGTCAGAGGAACAGTCTAATGTCTCCACACCTCAGTGTGATCAGAGAGGAGACAGAGGAACAGTCTATTGTGATCAGAGAGGAGACAGAGGAACAGTCTAATGTGATCAGAGAGGAGACAAAGGAACAGTCTAATGTGATCAGAAAGGAGACAGAGGAACAGTCTAATGTGATCAGAGAGGAGACAGAGGAACAGTCTAATGTGATCAGAGAGGAGACAGAGGAACAGTCTAATGTCTCCACACCTCAGTGTGATCAGAGAGGAGACAGAGGAACAGTCTATTGTGATCAGAGAGGAGACAGAGGAACAGTCTAATGTGATCAGAGAGGAGACAAAGGAACAGTCTAATGTGATCAGAAAGGAGACAGAGGAACAGTCTAATGTGATCAGAGGAGACAGAGGAACAGTCTAATGTGATCAGAGAGGAGACAGAGGAACAGTCTAATGTGATCAGAGAGGAGACAGAGGGACAGTCTAATGTGATCAGAGAGAGACAGAGGAACAGTCTAATGTGATCAGAGAGGAGACAGAGGAACACTCTAATGTGATCAGAGAGGAGTCAGAGGAACAGTCTAATGTGATCAGAGAGGAGACAGAGGAACAGTCTAATGTGATCAGAGAGGAGACAGAGGAACAGTCTAATGTCTCCACACCTCAGTGTGATCAGAGAGGAGACAGAGGAACAGTCTATTGTGACCAGAGAGGAGACAGAGGAAAAGTCTAATGTCTCCAGACCTCAGTGTGATTAGAGAGGAGACAGAGGAACAGTCTAATGTGATCAGAGAGGAGACAGAGGAACAGTCTAATGTCTCCACACCTCAGTGTGATCAGAGAGGAGACAGAGGAACAGTCTATTGTGATCAGAGAGGAGACAAAGGAACAGTCTAATGTGATCAGAAAGGAGACAGAGGAACAGTCTATTGTGATCAGAGAGGAGACAGAGGAACAGTCTAATGTCTCCACACCTCAGTGTGATCAGAGGAACAGTCTATTGTGATCAGAGAGGAGACAGAGGAACAGTCGAATGTGATCAGAGAGGAGACAGAGGAACAGTCTAATGTCTCCACACCTCAGTGTGATCAGAGAGGAGAATTAGGAACAGTCTATTGTGATCAGAGAGGAGACAGAGGAACAGTCTAATGTGATCAGAGAGGAGACAAAGGAACAGTCTAATGTGATCAGAAAGGAGATAGAGGAACAGTCTAATGTGATCAGAGAGGAGACAGAGAACAGTCTAATGTGATCAGAGAGAGACAGAGGAACAGTCTAATGTGATCAGAGAGGAGACAGAGGGACAGTCTAATGTGATCAGAGAGGAGACAGAGGAACAGTCTAATGTGATCAGAGAGGAGACAGAGGAACACTCTAATGTGATCAGAGAGGAGTCAGAGGAACAGTCTAATGTGATCAGAGAGGAGACAGAGGAACAGTCTAATGTGATCAGAGAGGAGACAGAGGAACAGTCTAATGTCTCCAGACCTCAGTGTGATCAGAGAGGAGACAGAGGCACAGTCTATTGTGATCAGAGAGGAGACAGAGGAACAGTCTAATGTGATCAGAGAGGAGACAAAGGAACAGTCTAATGTGATCAGAAAGGAGACAGAGGAACAGTATAATGTGATCAGTGAGGAGACAGAGGAACAGTCTAATGTGATCAGAGAGGAGACAAAGGAACAGTCTAATGTGATCAGAGAGGAGACAGAGGAACAGTCTAATGTGATCAGAGAGGAGACAGAGGAACAGTCTAATGTCTCCAGACCTCAGTGTGATTAGAGAGGAGACAGAGGGACAGTCTAATGTGATCAGAGAACAGAGGAACACTCTAATGTGATCAGAGAGGAGACAGAGGAACATTCTAATGTGATCAGAGAGGAGACAAGGGTCTAATGATCAGAGAGGAGACAGAGGAACAGTATAATGTCTCCAGACCTCAGTGTGATTAGAGAGGAGACAGAGGAGTCTAATGTGATCAGAGAGGAGACAGAGGAACAGTCTAATGTGATGAGACAGAGAACAGTCTATTGTGATCAGAGAGAAGACAGAGGAACAGTCTAATGATTAGAAGAGAGACAGAGGGACAGTCTAATGTGATCAGAGAGGAGACAGAGGAACAGTCGAATGTCTCTGACCTCAGTGTGATTAGAGAGGAGACAGAGGACAGTCTAATGATCAGCGAGGAGACAGAGGAACAGTCTAATGTCTCCAGACCTCAGTGTGATTAGAGAGGAGACAGAGGAACAGTCTAATGTGATCAGAGAGGAGACAGAGAACAGTCTAATATGATCAGAGAGAGACAGAGGAACAGTCTAATGTGATCAGAGAGGAGACAGAGAAAAACAGTCTAATGTCTCCACACCTCAGTGTGATCAGAGGAGACAGAGGAACAGTCTAATGTGATCAGAGAGAGACAGAAGAACAGTCTAATGTGATCAGAGAGGAGACAGAGGAACAGTCTAATGTGATCAGAGAGGAGACAGAGGAACACTCTAATGTGATCAGAGAGGTGACGGAGGAACAGTCTAATGTGATCAGAGAGGAGACAGAGGAACAGTCTAATGTGATCAGAGAGGAGTCAGAGGAACACTCTAATGTGATCAGAGAGGAGACAGAGGAACAGTCTAATGTGATCAGAGAGGAGACAGAGGAACAGTCTAATGTGATCAGAGAGGAGACAGAGGAACAGTCTAATGTGATCAGAGAGGAGACAAAAGAACAGTCTAATGTGATCAGAAAGGAGACAGAGGAACAGTCTAATGTGATCAGAGAGGAGACATAGGAACAGTCTAATGTGAGTCAGAGAGGAGACAGAGGCACAGTCTATTGTGATGAGACATAGGAACAGTCTAATGTGATCAGAGAGAGACAGAGGAACAGTCTATTGTGATCAGAGAGGAGACAGAGGAACAGTCTAATGTGATCAGAGAGGAGACAAAGAACAGTCTAATGTGATCAGAAAGGAGACAGAGGAACAGTCTAATGTGATCAGAGAGGAGACATAGGAACAGTCTAATGTGATCAGAGAGAGACAGAGGCACAGTCAGACATAGGAACAGTCTAATGTGATCAGAGAGGAGACAGAGGAACAGTCTATTGTGATCAGAGGAACAGAGGAACAGTCTATTGTGATCAGAGAGGAGACAGAGGAACAGTCTAATGTCTCCACACCTCAGTGTGATCAGAGGAACAGTCTATTGTGATCAGAGAGGAGACAGAGGAACAGTCGAATGTGATCAGAGAGGAGACAGAGGAACAGTCTAATGTCTCCACACCTCAGTGTGATCAGAGAGGAGAATTAGGAACAGTCTATTGTGATCAGAGAGGAGACAGAGGAACAGTCTAATGTGATCAGAGAGGAGACAAAGGAACAGTCTAATGTGATCAGAAAGGAGATAGAGGAACAGTCTAATGTGATCAGAGAGGAGACAGAGGAACAGTCTAATGTGATCAGAGAGGAGACAGAGGAACAGTCTAATGTGATCAGAGAGGAGACAGAGGGACAGTCTAATGTGATCAGAGAGGAGACAGAGGAACAGTCTAATATGATCAGAGAGGAGACAGAGGAACAGTCTAATGTGATCAGAGAGGAGACAGAAAAACAGTCTAATGTCTCCACACCTCAGTGTGATCAGAGAGGAGACAGAGGAACAGTCTAATGTGATCAGAGAGGAGACAGAAGAACAGTCTAATGTGATCAGAGAGGAGACAGAGGAACAGTCTAATGTGATCAGAGAGGAGACAGAGGAACACTCTAATGTGATCAGAGAGGTGACGGAGGAACAGTCTAATGTGATCAGAGAGGAGACAGAGGAACAGTCTAATGTGATCAGAGAGGAGTCAGAGGAACACTCTAATGTGATCAGAGAGGAGACAGAGGAACAGTCTAATGTGATCAGAGAGGAGACAGAGGAACAGTCTAATGTGATCAGAGAGGAGACAGAGGAACAGTCTAATGTGATCAGAGAGGAGACAAAAGAACAGTCTAATGTGATCAGAAAGGAGACAGAGGAACAGTCTAATGTGATCAGAGAGGAGACATAGGAACAGTCTAATGTGATCAGAGAGGAGACAGAGGCACAGTCTATTGTGATCAGAGAGGAGACATAGGAACAGTCTAATGTGATCAGAGAGGAGACAGAGGAACAGTCTATTGTGATCAGAGAGGAGACAGAGGAACAGTCTAATGTGATCAGAGAGGAGACAAAAGAACAGTCTAATGTGATCAGAAAGGAGACAGAGGAACAGTCTAATGTGATCAGAGAGGAGACATAGGAACAGTCTAATGTGATCAGAGAGGAGACAGAGGCACAGTCTATTGTGATCAGAGAGGAGACATAGGAACAGTCTAATGTGATCAGAGAGGAGACAGAGGAACAGTCTATTGTGATCAGAGAGGAGACAGAGGAACAGTCTATTGTGATCAGAGAGGAGACAGAGGAACAGTCTAATGTCTCCACACCTCAGTGTGATCAGAGGAACAGTCTATTGTGATCAGAGAGGAGACAGAGGAACAGTCGAATGTGATCAGAGAGGAGACAGAGGAACAGTCTAATGTCTCCACACCTCAGTGTGATCAGAGAGGAGAATTAGGAACAGTCTATTGTGATCAGAGAGGAGACAGAGGAACAGTCTAATGTGATCAGAGAGGAGACAAAGGAACAGTCTAATGTGATCAGAAAGGAGATAGAGGAACAGTCTAATGTGATCAGAGAGGAGACAGAGGAACAGTCTAATGTGATCAGAGAGGAGACAGAGGAACAGTCTAATGTGATCAGAGAGGAGACAGAGGGACAGTCTAATGTGATCAGAGAGGAGACAGAGGAACAGTCTAATGTGATCAGAGAGGAGACAGAGGAACACTCTAATGTGATCAGAGAGGAGTCAGAGGAACAGTCTAATGTGATCAGAGAGGAGACAGAGGAACAGTCTAATGTGATCAGAGAGGAGACAGAGGAACAGTCTAATGTCTCCAGACCTCAGTGTGATCAGAGAGGAGACAGAGGCACAGTCTATTGTGATCAGAGAGGAGACAGAGGAACAGTCTAATGTGATCAGAGAGGAGACAAAGGAACAGTCTAATGTGATCAGAAAGGAGACAGAGGAACAGTATAATGTGATCAGTGAGGAGACAGAGGAACAGTCTAATGTGATCAGAGAGGAGACAAAGGAACAGTCTAATGTGATCAGAGAGGAGACAGAGGAACAGTCTAATGTGATCAGAGAGGAGACAGAGGAACAGTCTAATGTCTCCAGACCTCAGTGTGATTAGAGAGGAGACAGAGGGACAGTCTAATGTGATCAGAGAGGAGACAGAGGAACACTCTAATGTGATCAGAGAGGAGACAGAGGAACATTATAATGTGATCAGAGAGGAGACAGAGGGACAGTCTAATGTGATCAGAGAGGAGACAGAGGAACAGTATAATGTCTCCAGACCTCAGTGTGATTAGAGAGGAGACAGAGGAACAGTCTAATGTGATCAGAGAGGAGACAGAGGAACAGTCTAATGTGATCAGAGAGGAGACAGAGGAACAGTCTATTGTGATCAGAGAGAAGACAGAGGAACAGTCTAATGTGATCAGAGAGGAGACAGAGGGACAGTCTAATGTGATCAGAGAGGAGACAGAGGAACAGTCTAATGTCTCCTGACCTCAGTGTGATTAGAGAGGAGACAGAGGGTCAGTCTAATGTGATCAGCGAGGAGACAGAGGAACAGTCTAATGTCTCCAGACCTCAGTGTGATTAGAGAGGAGACAGAGGAACAGTCTAATGTGATCAGAGAGGAGACAGAGGAACAGTCTAATATGATCAGAGAGGAGACAGAGGAACAGTCTAATGTGATCAGAGAGGAGACAGAAAAACAGTCTAATGTCTCCACACCTCAGTGTGATCAGAGAGGAGACAGAGGAACAGTCTAATGTGATCAGAGAGGAGACAGAAGAACAGTCTAATGTGATCAGAGAGGAGACAGAGGAACAGTCTAATGTGATCAGAGAGGAGACAGAGGAACACTCTAATGTGATCAGAGAGGTGACGGAGGAACAGTCTAATGTGATCAGAGAGGAGACAGAGGAACAGTCTAATGTGATCAGAGAGGAGTCAGAGGAACACTCTAATGTGATCAGAGAGGAGACAGAGGAACAGTCTAATGTGATCAGAGAGGAGACAGAGGAACAGTCTAATGTGATCAGAGAGGAGACAGAGGAACAGTCTAATGTGATCAGAGAGGAGACAAAAGAACAGTCTAATGTGATCAGAGAAAGGAGACAGAGGAACAGTCTAATGTGATCAGAGAGGAGACAGAGGAACAGTCTAATGTGATCAGAGGAGACAGAGGCACAGTCTATTGTGATCAGAGAGGAGACATAGGAACAGTCTAATGTGATCAGAGAGGAGACAGAGGAACAGTCTATTGTGATCAGAGAGGAGACAGAGGAACAGTCTAATGTGATCAGAGAGGAGACAAAAGAACAGTCTAATGTGATCAGAAAGGAGACAGAGGAACAGTCTAATGTGATCAGAGAGGAGACATAGGAACAGTCTAATGTGATCAGAGAGGAGACAGAGGCACAGTCTATTGTGATCAGAGAGGAGACATAGGAACAGTCTAATGTGATCAGAGAGGAGACAGAGGAACAGTCTATTGTGATCAGAGAGGAGACATAGGAACAGTCTAATGTGATCAGAGAGGAGACAAAGGAACAGTCTAATGTCTCCAGACCTCAGTGTGATCAGAGAGGAGACAGAGGAACAGTCTATTGTGATCAGAGAGGGAGACAGAGGAACAGTCTAATGTGATGAGAGAGGAGACAAAGGAACAGTCTAATGTGATCAGAAAGGAGACAGAGGAACAGTCTAATGTGATCAGAGAGGAGACAGAGGAACAGTCTAATGTGATCAGAGAGGAGTCAGATGAACACTCTAATGTGATCAGAGAGGAGTCAGAGGAACAGTCTAATGTGATCAGAGAGGAGACAGAGGAACAGTCTAATGATCAGAGAGGAGACAGAGGAACAGTCTAATGTCTCCAGACCTCAGTGTGATCAGAGAGGAGACAGAGGAACAGTCTATTGTGATCAGAGAGGAGACAGAGGAACAGTCTAATGTGATCAGAGGAGACATAGGAACAGTCTAATGTGATCAGAGAGGAGACAGAGGAACAGTCTAATGTCAGAGAGGAGACAGACTCTAATGTGATCAGAGAGGAGACAGAGGAACAGTCTAATGTGATCAGAGAGGAGACATAGGAACAGTCTAATGTGATCAGAGAGGAGACAAAGGAACAGTCTAATGTCTGACCTCAGTGTGATCAGAGAGGGACAGAGGAACAGTCTAATGTGATCAGAGAGGAGACAGAGGAACAGTCTAATGTGAGAGAGGAGACAAAGACAGTCTAATGTGATCAGAAGGAGACAGAGGAACAGTCTAATGTGATCAGAGAGGAGACAGAGGAACAGTCTAATGTGATCAGAGAGGAGACAGAGGAACAGTCTAATGTGATCAGAGAGGAGACAGAGGAACACTCTAATGTGATCAGAGAGGAGACAGAGGAACAGTCTAATGTGATCAGAGGAGACAGAGGAACAGTCTAATGTCTCCAGACCTCAGTGTGATCAGAGAGGAGACAGAGGAACAGTCTATTGTGATCAGAGAGGAGACAGAGGAACAGTCTAATGTGATCAGAGAGGAGACAAAGGAACAGTCTAATGTGATCAGAAAGGAGACAGAGGAACAGTCTAATGTGATCAGAGAGGAGACAGAGGAACAGTCTAATGTGATCAGAGAGGAGACAAAGGAACAGTCTAATGTCTCCACACCTCAGTGTGATCAGAGAGGAGACAGAGGAACAGTCTATTGTGACCAGAGAGGAGACAGAGGAACAGTCTAATGTCTCCAGACCTCAGTGTGATTAGAGAGGAGACAGAGGAACAGTCTATTGTGATCAGAGAGGAGACAGAGGAACAGTCTAATGTGATCGGAGAGGAGACAGAGGAACAGTCTAATGTCTCCACACCTCAGTGTGATCAGAGAGGAGACAGAGGAACAGTCTATTGTGATCAGAGAGGAGACAGAGGAACAGTCTAATGTGATCAGAGAGGAGACAAAGGAACAGTCTAATGTGATCAGAAAGGAGACAGAGGAACAGTCTAATGTGATCAGAGAGGAGACAGAGGAACAGTCTAATGTGATCAGAGAGGAGACAGAGAACAGTCTAATGTCTCCACACCTCAGTGTGATCAGAGAGGAGACAGAGGAACAGTCTATTGTGATCAGAGGGGAGACAGAGGAACAGTCTAATGTGATCAGAGAGGAGACAAAGGAACAGTCTAATGTGATCAGAAAGGAGACAGAGGAACAGTCTAATGTGATCAGAGAGGAGACAGAGGAACAGTCTAATGTGATCAGAGAGGAGACAGAGGAACAGTCTAATGTGATCAGAGAGGAGACAGAGGGACAGTCTAATGTGATCAGAGAGGAGACAGAGGAACAGTCTAATGTGATCAGAGAGGAGTCAGAGGAACACTCTAATGTGATCAGAGAGGAGTCAGAGGAACAGTCTAATGTGATCAGAGAGGAGACAGAGGAACAGTCTAATGTGATCAGAGAGGAGACAGAGGCACAGTCTAATGTCTCCACGCCTCAGTGTGATCAGAGAGGAGACAGAGGAACAGTCTATTGTGATCAGAGAGGAGACAGAGGAACAGTCTAATATGATCAGAGAGGAGACAAAGGAACAGTCTAATGTGATCAGAAAGGAGACAGAGGAACAGTCTATTGTGATCAGAGAGGAGACAGAGGAACAGTCTAATGTCTCCACACCTCAGTGTGATCAGAGAGGAGACAGAGGAACAGTCTATTGTGATCAGAGAGGAGACAGAGGAACAGTCGAATGTGATCAGAGAGGAGACAGAGGAACAGTCTAATGTCTCCACACCTCAGTGTGATCAGAGAGGAGACATAGGAACAGTCTATTGTGATCAGAGAGGAGACAGAGGAACAGTCTAATGTGATCACAGAGGAGACAGAGGAACAGTCTAATGTGATCAGAGAGGAGACAGAGGAACAGTCTAATGTCTCCACACCTCAGTGTGATCAGAGAGGAGACAGAGGAACAGTCTATTGTGATCAGAGAGGAGACAGAGGAACAGTCTAATGTGATCAGAGAGGAGACAAAGGAACAGTCTAATGTGATCAGAAAGGAGACAGAGGCACAGTCTAATGTGATCAGAGAGGAGACAGAGGAACAGTCTAATGTGATCAGAGAGGAGACAGAGGGACAGTCTAATGTGATCAGAGAGGAGACAGAGGAACAGTCTAATGTGATCAGAGAGGAGACAGAGGAACACTCTAATGTGATCAGAGAGGAGTCAGAGGAACAGTCTAATGTGATCAGAGAGGAGACAGAGGAACAGTCTAATGTGATCAGAGAGGAGACAGAGGAACAGTCTAATGTCTCCAGACCTCAGTGTGATCAGAGAGGAGACAGAGGAACAGTCTATTGTGATCAGAGAGGAGACAGAGGAACAGTCTAATGTGATCAGAGAGGAGCCAGAGGAACAGTCTAATGTGATCAGAGAGGAGACAAAGGAACAGTCTAATGTCTCCAGACCTCAGTGTGATTAGAGAGGAGACAGAGGAACAGTCTAATGTGATCAGAGAGGAGACAGAGGAACAGTCTAATGTCTCCACACCTCAGTGTGATCAGAGAGGAGACAGATGAACAGTCTATTGTGATCAGAGAGGAGACAGAGGAACAGTCTAATGTGATCAGAGAGGAGACAGAGGAACAGTCTAATGTGATCAGAGAGGAGACAGAGGAACAGTCTAATGTCTCCTGACCTCAGTGTGATTAGAGAGGAGACAGAGGGACAGTCTAATGTGATCATCGAGGAGACAGAGGAACAGTCTAATGTGATCAGAGAGGAGACAGAGGAACACTCTAATGTGATCAGAGAGGAGACATAGGAACAGTCTAATGTGATCAGAGAGGAGACAGAGGGACAGTCTAATGTCTCCACACCTCAGTGTGATCAGAGAGGAGACAGAGGAACAGTCTATTGTGATCAGAGAGGAGACAGAGGAAAAGTCTATTGTGATCAGAGAGGAGACAGAGGAACAGTCTAATGTGATCAGAGAGGAGTCAGAGGAACACTCTAATGTGATCAGAGAGGAGACAGAGGGACAGTCTAATGTGATCAGAGAGGAGTCAGAGGAACACTCTAATGTGATCAGAGAGGAGACAGAGGGACAGTCTAATGTGATCAGAGAGGAGACAGAGGAACAGTCTAATATGATCAGAGAGGAGACAGAGGAAAAGTCTAATGTGATCAGAGAGGAGTCAGAGGAACAGTCTAATGTGATCAGAGAGGAGACAGAGGAACAGTCTAATGTCTCCACACCTCAGTGTGATCAGAGAGGAGACAGAGGAACAGTCTATTGTGATCAGAGAGGAGACAGAGGAACAGTCTAATGTGATCAGAGAGGAGACAAAGGAACAGTCTAATGTGATCAGAAAGGAGACAGAGGAACAGTCTAATGTGATCAGAGAGGAGACAGAGGAAAAGTCTAATGTGATCAGAGAGGAGACAGAGGAACAGTCTAATGTCTCCACACCTCAGTGTGATCAGAGAGGAGACAGAGGAACAGTCTATTGTGATCAGAGAGGAGACAGAGGAACAGTCTAATGTGATCAGAGAGGAGACAAAGGAACAGTCTAATGTGATCAGAAAGGAGACAGAGGAACAGTCTAATGTGATCAGAGAGGAGACAGAGGAACAGTCTAATGTGATCAGAGAGGAGACAGAGGAACAGTCTAATGTGATCAGAGAGGAGACAGAGGGACAGTCTAATGTGATCAGAGAGGAGACAGAGGAACAGTCTAATGTGATCAGAGAGGAGACAGAGGAACACTCTAATGTGATCAGAGAGGAGTCAGAGGAACAGTCTAATGTGATCAGAGAGGAGACAGAGGAACAGTCTAATGTGATCAGAGAGGAGACAGAGGAACAGTCTAATGTCTCCACACCTCAGTGTGATCAGAGAGGAGACAGAGGAACAGTCTATTGTGACCAGAGAGGAGACAGAGGAACAGTCTAATGTCTCCAGACCTCAGTGTGATTAGAGAGGAGACAGAGGAACAGTCTAATGTGATCAGAGAGGAGACAGAGGAACAGTCTAATGTCTCCACACCTCAGTGTGATCAGAGAGGAGACAGAGGAACAGTCTATTGTGATCAGAGAGGAGACAAAGGAACAGTCTAATGTGATCAGAAAGGAGACAGAGGAACAGTCTATTGTGATCAGAGAGGAGACAGAGGAACAGTCTAATGTCTCCACACCTCAGTGTGATCAGAGAGGAGACAGAGGAACAGTCTATTGTGATCAGAGAGGAGACAGAGGAACAGTCGAATGTGATCAGAGAGGAGACAGAGGAACAGTCTAATGTCTCCACACCTCAGTGTGATCAGAGAGGAGACAGAGGAACAGTCTATTGTGATCAGAGAGGAGACAGAGGAACAGTCTAATGTGATCAGAGAGGAGACAAAGGAACAGTCTAATGTGATCAGAAAGGAGACAGAGGAACAGTCTAATGTGATCAGAGAGGAGACAGAGGAACAGTCTAATGTGATCAGAGAGGAGACAGAGGAACAGTCTAATGTGATCAGAGAGGAGACAGAGGTACAGTCTAATGTGATCAGAGAGGAGACAGAGGAACAGTCTAATGTGATCAGAGAGGAGACAGAGGAACACTCTAATGTGATCAGAGAGGAGTCAGAGGAACAGTCTAATGTGATCAGAGAGGAGACAGAGGAACAGTCTAATGTGATCAGAGAGGAGACAGAGGAACAGTCTAATGTCTCCAGACCTCAGTGTGATCAGAGAGGAGACAGAGGAACAGTCTATTGTGATCAGAGAGGAGACAGAGGAACAGTCTAATGTGATCAGAGAGGAGACAAAGGAACAGTCTAATGTGATCAGAAAGGAGACAGAGGAACAGTATAATGTGATCAGTGAGGAGACAGAGGAACAGTCTAATGTGATCAGAGAGGAGACAAAGGAACAGTCTAATGTGATCAGAGAGGAGACAGAGGAACAGTCTAATGTGATCGGAGAGGAGACAGAGGAACAGTCTAATGTCTCCAGACCTCAGTGTGATTAGAGAGGAGACAGAGGGACAGTCTAATGTGATCAGAGAGGAGACAGAGGAACACTCTAATGTGATCAGAGAGGAGACAGAGGAACATTCTAATGTGATCAGAGAGGAGACAGAGGGACAGTCTAATGTGATCAGAGAGGAGACAGAGGAACAGTATAATGTCTCCAGACCTCAGTGTGATTAGAGAGGAGACAGAGGAACAGTCTAATGTGATCAGAGAGGAGACAGAGGAACAGTCTAATGTGATCAGAGAGGAGACAGAGGAACAGTCTATTGTGATCAGAGAGAAGACAGAGGAACAGTCTAATGTGATCAGAGAGGAGACAGAGGGACAGTCTAATGTGATCAGAGAGGAGACAGAGGAACAGTCTAATGTCTCCTGACCTCAGTGTGATTAGAGAGGAGACAGAGGAACAGTCTAATGTGATCAGAGAGGAGACAGAGGAACAGTCTAATATGATCAGAGAGGAGACAGAGGAACAGTCTAATGTGATCAGAGAGGAGACAGAAAAACAGTCTAATGTCTCCACACCTCAGTGTGATCAGAGAGACAGAGGAACAGTCTAATGTGATCAGAGGAGACAGAAGAACAGTCTAATGTGATCAGAGAGGAGACAGAGGAACAGTCTAATGTGATCAGAGGAGACAGAGGAACACTCTAATGTGATCAGAGAGGTGACGGAGGAACAGTCTAATGTGATCAGAGAGGGAGACAGAGGAACAGTCTAATGTGATCAGAGAGAGTCAGAGAACACTCTAATGTGATCAGAGAGGAGACAGAGGAACAGTCTAATGTGATCAGAGAGGAGACAGAGGAACAGTCTAATGTGATCAGAGAGGAGACAGAGGAACAGTCTAATGTGATCAGAGAGGAGACAAAAGAACAGTCTAATGTGATCAGAAAGGAGACAGAGGAACAGTCTAATGTGATCAGAGAGGAGACATAGGAACAGTCTAATGTGATCAGAGAGGAGACAGAGGCACAGTCTATTGTGATCAGAGAGGAGACATAGGAACAGTCTAATGTGATCAGAGAGGAGACAGAGGAACAGTCTATTGTGATCAGAGAGGAGACAGAGGAACAGTCTAATGTGATCAGAGAGGAGACAAAAGAACAGTCTAATGTGATCAGAAAGGAGACAGAGGAACAGTCTAATGTGATCAGAGAGGAGACATAGGAACAGTCTAATGTGATCAGAGAGGAGACAGAGGCACAGTCTATTGTGATCAGAGAGGAGACATAGGAACAGTCTAATGTGATCAGAGAGGAGACAGAGGAACAGTCTATTGTGATCAGAGAGGAGACATAGGAACAGTCTAATGTGATCAGAGAGGAGACAAAGGAACAGTCTAATGTCTCCAGACCTCAGTGTGATCAGAGAGGAGACAGAGGAACAGTCTATTGTGATCAGAGAGGAGACAGAGGAACAGTCTAATGTGATGAGAGAGGAGACAAAGGAACAGTCTAATGTGATCAGAAAGGAGACAGAGGAACAGTCTAATGTGATCAGAGAGGAGACAGAGGAACAGTCTAATGTGATCAGAGAGGAGTCAGATGAACACTCTAATGTGATCAGAGAGGAGTCAGAGGAACAGTCTAATGTGATCAGAGAGGAGACAGAGGAACAGTCTAATGTGATCAGAGAGGAGACAGAGGAACAGTCTAATGTCTCCAGACCTCAGTGTGATCAGAGAGGAGACAGAGGAACAGTCTATTGTGATCAGAGAGGAGACAGAGGAACAGTCTAATGTGATCAGAGAGGAGACATAGGAACAGTCTAATGTGATCAGAGAGGAGACAGAGGCACAGTCTATTGTGATCAGAGAGGAGAAATAGGAACAGTCTAATGTGATCAGAGAGGAGACAGAGGAACAGTCTATTGTGATCAGAGAGGAGACATAGGAACAGTCTAATGTGATCAGAGAGGAGACAAAGGAACAGTCTAATGTCTCCAGACCTCAGTGTGATCAGAGAGGAGACAGAGGAACAGTCTATTGTGATCAGAGAGGAGACATAGGAACAGTCTAATGTGATCAGAGAGGAGACAGAGGAACAGTCTATTGTGATCAGAGAGGAGACATAGGAACAGTCTAATGTGATCAGAGAGGAGACAAAGGAACAGTCTAATGTCTCCAGACCTCAGTGTGATCAGAGAGGAGACAGAGGAACAGTCTATTGTGATCAGAGAGGAGACAGAGGAACAGTCTAATGTGATGAGAGAGGAGACAAAGGAACAGTCTAATGTGATCAGAGAGGAGACAGAGGAACAGTATAATGTGATCAGAGAGGAGACAGAGGAACAGTCTAATGTCTCCACACCTCAGTGTGATCAGAGAGGAGACAGAGGAACAGTCTATTGTGACCAGAGAGGAGACAGAGGAACAGTCTAATGTCTCCAGACCTCAGTGTGATTAGAGAGGAGACAGAGGAACAGTCTATTGTGATCAGAGAGGAGACAGAGGAACAGTCTAATGTGATCGGAGAGGAGACAGAGGAACAGTCTAATGTCTCCACACCTCAGTGTGATCAGAGAGGAGACAGAGGAACAGTCTATTGTGATCAGAGAGGAGACAGAGGAACAGTCTAATGTGATCAGAGAGGAGACAAAGGAACAGTCTAATGTGATCAGAAAGGAGACAGAGGAACAGTCTAATGTGATCAGAGAGGAGACAGAGGAACAGTCTAATGTGATCAGAGAGGAGACAGAGGAACAGTCTAATGTCTCCACACCTCAGTGTGATCAGAGAGACAGAGGAACAGTCTATTGTGATCAGAGGGAGACAGAGGAACAGTCTAATGTGATCAGAGAGGAGACAAAGGAACAGTCTAATGTGATCAGAAAGGAGACAGAGGAACAGTCTAATGTGATCAGAGGGAGACAGAGGAACAGTCTAATGTGATCAGAGAGGAGACAGAGGAACAGTCTAATGTGATCAGAGAGGAGACAGAGGGACAGTCTAATGTGATCAGAAGAGGAGACAGAGGAACAGTCTAATGTGATCAGAGAGGAGTCAGAGAACACTCTAATGTGATCAGAGAGGAGTCAGAGGAACAGTCTAATGTGATCAGAGAGGAGACAGAGGAACAGTCTAATGTGATCAGAGAGGAGACAGAGGAACAGTCTAATGTGATCAGAGAGGAGACAGAGGAACAGTCTAATGTCTCCACACCTCAGTGTGATCAGAGAGGAGACAGAGGAACAGTCTATTGTGACCAGAGAGGAGACAGAGGAACAGTCTAATGTCTCCACACCTCAGTGTGATCAGAGAGGAGACAGAGGAACAGTCTATTGTGATCAGAGAGGAGACAGAGGAACAGTCTATTGTGATCAGAGAGGAGACAGAGGAACAGTCGAATGTGATCAGAGAGGAGACAGAGGAACAGTCTAATGTCTCCACACCTCAGTGTGATCAGAGAGGAGACATAGGAACAGTCTATTGTGATCAGAGAGGAGACAGAGGAACAGTCTAATGTGATCACAGAGGAGACAGAGGAACAGTCTAATGTGATCAGAGAGGAGACAGAGGAACAGTCTAATGTCTCCACACCTCAGTGTGATCAGAGAGGAGACAGAGGAACAGTCTATTGTGATCAGAGAGGAGACAGAGGAACAGTCTAATGTGATCAGAGAGGAGACAAAGGAACAGTCTAATGTGATCAGAAAGGAGACAGAGGAACAGTCTAATGTGATCAGAGAGGAGACAAAGGAACAGTCTAATGTCTCCAGACCTCAGTGTGATTAGAGAGGAGACAGAGGGACAGTCTAATGTGATCAGAGAGGAGACAGAGGAACACTCTAATGTGATCAGAGAGGAGACAGAGGAACATTCTAATGTGATCAGAGAGGAGACAGAGGAACATTCTAATGTCTCCACACCTCAGTGTGATCAGAGAGGAGACAGATGAACAGTCTATTGTGATCAGAGAGGAGACAGAGGAACAGTCTAATGTGATCAGAGAGGAGACAGAGGAACAGTCTAATGTGATCAGAGAGGAGACAGAGGAACAGTCTAATGTCTCCTGACCTCAGTGTGATTAGAGAGGAGACAGAGGGACAGTCTAATGTGATCAGCGAGGAGACAGAGGAACAGTCTAATGTGATCAGAGAGGAGACAGAGGAACACTCTAATGTGATCAGAGAGGAGACATAGGAACAGTCTAATGTGATCAGAGAGGAGACAGAGGGACAGTCTAATGTCTCCACACCTCAGTGTGATCAGAGAGGAGACAGAGGAACAGTCTATTGTGATCAGAGAGGAGACAGAGGAACAGTCTATTGTGATCAGAGAGGAGACAGAGGAACAGTCTAATGTGATCAGAGAGGAGTCAGAGGAACACTCTAATGTGATCAGAGAGGAGACAGAGGGACAGTCTAATGTGATCAGAGAGGGGACATAGGAACAGTCTAATGTCTCCAGACCTCAGTGTGATTAGAGAGGAGACAGAGGAACAGTCTAATGTGATCAGAGAGGAGACAGAGGAACAGTCTAATATGATCAGAGAGGAGACAGAGGAACAGTCTAATGTGATCAGAGAGGAGACAGAGGAACAGTCTAATGTCTCCACACCTCAGTGTGATCAGAGAGGAGACAGAGGAACAGTCTATTGTGATCAGAGAGGAGACAGAGGAACAGTCTAATGTGATCAGAGAGGAGACAAAGGAACAGTCTAATGTGATCAGAAAGGAGACAGAGGAACAGTCTAATGTGATCAGAGAGGAGACAGAGGAAAAGTCTAATGTGATCAGAGAGGAGACAGAGGAACAGTCTAATGTCTCCACACCTCAGTGTGATCAGAGAGGAGACAGAGGAACAGTCTATTGTGATCAGAGAGGACACAGAGGAACAGTCTAATGTGATCAGAGAGGAGACAAAGGAACAGTCTAATGTGATCAGAAAGGTGACAGAGGAACAGTCTAATGTGATCAGAGAGGAGACAGAGGAACAGTCTAATGTGATCAGAGAGGAGACAGAGGAACAGTCTAATGTGATCAGAGAGGAGACAGAGGAACACTCTAATGTGATCAGAGAGGAGTCAGAGGAACAGTCTAATGTCTCCACACCTCAGTGTGATCAGAGAGGAGACAGAGGAACAGTCTATTGTGACCAGAGAGGAGACAGAGGAAAAGTCTAATGTCTCCAGACCTCAGTGTGATTAGAGAGGAGACAGAGGAACAGTCTAATGTGATCAGAGAGGAGACAGAGGAACAGTCTAATGTCTCCACACCTCAGTGTGATCAGAGAGGAGACAGAGGAACAGTCTATTGTGATCAGAGAGGAGACAAAGGAACAGTCTAATGTGTTCAGAAAGGAGACAGAGGAACAGTCTATTGTGATCAGAGAGGAGACAGAGGAACAGTCTAATGTCTCCACACCTCAGTGTGATCAGAGGAGACAGAGGAACAGTCTATTGTGATCAGAGAGGAGACAGAGGAACAGTCGAATGTGATCAGAGAGGAGACAGAGGAACAGTCTAATGTCTCCACACCTCAGTGTGATCAGAGAGGAGTATTAGGAACAGTCTATTGTGATCAGAGAGGAGACAGAGGAACAGTCTAATGTGATCAGAGAGGAGACAAAGGAACAGTCTAATGTGATCAGAAAGGAGATAGAGGAACAGTCTAATGTGATCAGAGAGGAGACAGAGGAACAGTCTAATGTGATAAGAGAGGAGACAGAGGAACAGTCTAATGTGATCAGAGAGGAGACAGAGGGACAGTCTAATGTGATCAGAGAGGAGACAGAGGAACAGTCTAATGTGATCAGCGAGGAGACAGAGGAACACTCTAATGTGATCAGAGAGGAGTCAGAGGAACAGTCTAATGTGATCAGAGAGGAGACAGAGGAACAGTCTAATGTGATCAGAGAGGAGACAGAGGAACAGTCTAATGTGATCAGCGAGGAGACAGAGGAACACTCTAATGTGATCAGAGAGGAGACAGAGGCACAGTCTATTGTGATCAGAGAGGAGACAGAGGAACAGTCTAATGTGATCAGAGAGGAGACAAAGGAACAGTCTAATGTGATCAGAAAGGAGACAGAGGAACAGTATAATGTGATCAGTGAGGAGACAGAGGAACAGTCTAATGTGATCAGAGAGGAGACAAAGGAACAGTCTAATGTGATCAAAGAGGAGACAGAGGAACAGTCTAATGTGATCCGAGAGGAGACAGAGGAACAGTCTAATGTCTCCAGACCTCAGTGTGATTAGAGAGGAGACAGAGGGACAGTCTAATGTGATCAGAGAGGAGACAGAGGAACACTCTAATGTGATCAGAGAGGAGACAGAGGAACATTCTAATGTGATCAGAGAGGAGACAGAGGGACAGTCTAATGTGATCAGAGAGGAGACAGAGGAACAGTATAATGTCTCCAGACCTCAGTGTGATTAGAGAGGAGACAGAGGAACAGTCTAATGTGATCAGAGAGGAGTCAGAGGAACACTCTAATGTGATCAGAGAGGAGTCAGAGGAACAGTCTAATGTGATCAGAGAGGAGACAGAGGAACAGTCTAATGTGATCAGAGAGGAGACAGAGGAACAGTCTAATGTCTCCACACCTCAGTGTGATCAGAGAGGAGACAGAGGAACAGTCTATTGTGACCAGAGAGGAGACAGAGGAACAGTCTAATGTGATCAGAGAGGAGACAAAGGAACAGTCTAATGTGATCAGAAAGGAGACAGAGGAACAGTCTAATGTGATCAGAGAGGAGACAGAGGAACAGTCTAATGTGATCAGAGAGGAGACAGAGGAACAGTCTAATGTGATCAGAGAGGAGACAGAGGGACAGTCTAATGTGATCAGAGAGGAGACAGAGGAACAGTCTAATGTGATCAGAGAGGAGTCAGAGAACACTCTAATGTGATCAGAGAGGAGTCAGAGGAACAGTCTAATGTGATCAGAGAGGAGACAGAGGAACAGTCTAATGTGATCAGAGAGGAGACAGAGGAACAGTCTAATGTCTCCACACCTCAGTGTGATCAGAGAGGAGACAGAGGAACAGTCTATTGTGACCAGAGAGGAGACAGAGGAACAGTCTAATGTCTCACACCTCAGTGTGATCAGAGAGGAGACAGAGGAACAGTCTATTGTGATCAGAGAGAGACAGAGGAACAGTCGAATGTGATCAGAGAGGAGACAGAGGAACAGTCTAATGTGATCAGAGAGGAGACAGAGGAACAGTCAATGTGATCAGAGAGGAGACAGAGGGACAGTCTAATGTGATCAGAGAGGAGACAGAGGAACACTCTAATGTGATCAGAGAGGAGACAGAGGAACAGTCTAATGTGATCAGAGAGGAGACAGAGGAACAGTCTAATGTGATCAGAGAGGAGACAGAGGAACAGTCTAATGTGATCGGAGAGGAGCCAGAGGAACAGTCTAATGTCTCACACCTCAGTGTGATCAGAGAGGAGACAGAGGAACAGTCTATTGTGATCAGAGAGGAGACAGAGGAACAGTCTAATGTGATCAGAGAGGAGACAAAGGAACAGTCTAATGTGATCAGAAAGGAGTCAGAGGAACAGTCTAATGTGATCAGAGAGGAGACAGAGGAACAGTCTAATGTGATCAGAGAGGAGACAGAGGAACAGTCTAATGTGATCAGAGAGGAGACAGAGGACAGTCTAATGTGATCAGAGAGGAGACAGAGGAACAGTCTAATGTGATCAGAGAGGAGTCAGAGGAACACTCTAATGTGATCAGAGAGGAGTCAGAGGAACAGTCTAATGTGATCAGAGAGGAGACAGAGGAACAGTCTAATGTGATCAGAGAGGAGACAGAGGAACAGTCTAATGTCTCCACACCTCAGTGTGATCAGAGAGGAGACAGAGGAACAGTCTATTGTGACCAGAGAGGAGACAGAGGAACAGTCTAATGTGATCAGAGAGGAGACAAAGGAACAGTCTAATGTGATCAGAAAGGAGACAGAGGAACAGTCTAATGTGATCAGAGAGGAGACAGAGGAACAGTCTAATGTGATCAGAGAGAGACAGAGGAACAGTCTAATGTGATCAGAGAGGAGACAGAGGACAGTCTAATGTGATCAGAGAGGAGACAGAGGAACAGTCTAATGTGATCAGAGAGGAGTCAGAGGAACACTCTAATGTGATCAGAGAGGAGTCAGAGGAACAGTCTAATGTGATCAGAGAGGAGACAGAGGAACAGTCTAATGTGATCAGAGGAGACAGAGGAACAGTCTAATGTCTCCACACCTCAGTGTGATCAGAGAGGAGACAGAGGAACAGTCTATTGTGACCAGAGAGGAGACAGAGGAACAGTCTAATGTCTCCACACCTCAGTGTGATCAGAGAGGAGACAGAGGAACACTCTAATGTGATCAGAGAGGAGTCAGAGGAACACTCTAATGTGATCAGAGAGGAGTCAGAGGAACACTCTAATGTGATCAGAGAGGAGTCAGAGGAACAGTCTAATGTGATCAGAGAGGAGACAGAGGAACAGTCTAATGTGATCAGAGAGGAGACAGAGGAACAGTCTAATGTCTCCACACCTCAGTGTGATCAGAGAGGAGACAGAGGAACAGTCTATTGTGACCAGAGAGGAGACAGAGGAACAGTCTAATGTCTCCACACCTCAGTGTGATCAGAGAGGAGACAGAGGAACAGTCTATTGTGATCAGAGAGGAGACAGAGGAACAGTCGAATGTGATCAGAGAGGAGACAGAGGAACAGTCTAATGTGATCAGAGAGGAGACAGAGGAACAGTCCAATGTGATCAGAGAGGAGACAGAGGGACAGTCTAATGTGATCAGAGAGGAGACAGAGGAACACTCTAATGTGATCAGAGAGGAGACAGAGGAACAGTCTAATGTGATCAGAGAGGAGACAGAGGAACAGTCTAATGTGATCAGAGAGGAGACAGAGGAACAGTCTAATGTGATCGGAGAGGAGCCAGAGGAACAGTCTAATGTCTCCACACCTCAGTGTGATCAGAGAGGAGACAGAGGAACAGTCTATTGTGATCAGAGAGGAGACAGAGGAACAGTCTAATGTGATCAGAGAGGAGACAAAGGAACAGTCTAATGTGATCAGAAAGGAGTCAGAGGAACAGTCTAATGTGATCAGAGAGGAGACAGAGGAACAGTCTAATGTGATCAGAGAGGAGACAGAGGAACAGTCTAATGTGATCAGAGAGGAGACAGAGGGACAGTCTAATGTGATCAGAGAGGAGACAGAGGAACAGTCTAATGTGATCAGAGAGGAGTCAGAGGAACACTCTAATGTGATCAGAGAGGAGTCAGAGGAACAGTCTAATGTGATCAGAGAGGAGACAGAGGAACAGTCTAATGTGATCAGAGAGGAGACAGAGGAACAGTCTAATGTCTCCACACCTCAGTGTGATCAGAGAGGAGACAGAGGAACAGTCTATTGTGACCAGAGAGGAGACAGAGGAACAGTCTAATGTGATCAGAGAGGAGACAAAGGAACAGTCTAATGTGATCAGAAAGGAGACAGAGGAACAGTCTAATGTGATCAGAGAGGAGACAGAGGAACAGTCTAATGTGATCAGAGAGGAGACAGAGGAACAGTCTAATGTGATCAGAGAGGAGACAGAGGGACAGTCTAATGTGATCAGAGAGGAGACAGAGGAACAGTCTAATGTGATCAGAGAGGAGTCAGAGGAACACTCTAATGTGATCAGAGAGGAGTCAGAGGAACAGTCTAATGTGATCAGAGAGGAGACAGAGGAACAGTCTAATGTGATCAGAGAGGAGACAGAGGAACAGTCTAATGTCTCCACACCTCAGTGTGATCAGAGAGGAGACAGAGGAACAGTCTATTGTGACCAGAGAGGAGACAGAGGAACAGTCTAATGTCTCCACACCTCAGTGTGATCAGAGAGGAGACAGAGGAACAGTCTATTGTGATCAGAGAGGAGACAGAGGAACAGTCGAATGTGATCAGAGAGGAGACAGAGGAACAGTCTAATGTGATCAGAGAGGAGACAGAGGAACAGTCCAATGTGATCAGAGAGGAGACAGAGGGACAGTCTAATGTGATCAGAGAGGAGACAGAGGAACACTCTAATGTGATCAGAGAGGAGGCAGAGGAACAGTCTAATGTGATCAGAGAGGAGACAGAGGAACAGTCTAATGTGATCAGAGAGGAGACAGAGGAACAGTCTAATGTGATCAGAGAGGAGACAGAGGACACTCTAATGTGATCAGAGAGGAGACAGAGGAACAGTCTATTGTGATCAGAGAGGATACAGAGGAACAGTCTGTTGTGATCAGAGAGGAGACAGAGGAACAGTCTAATGTGATCAGAGAGGAGTCAGAGGAACAGTCTAATGTGATCAGAGAGGAGACAGAGGGACAGTCTAATGTGATCAGAGAGGAGACAGAGGAACAGTCTAATGTGATCAGAGAGGAGACAGAGGAACAGTCTAATGTCTCCAGACCTCAGTGTGATTAGAGAGGAGACAGAGGAACAGTCTAATGTGATCAGAGAGGAGACAGAGGAACAGTCTAATGTCTCCACACCTCAGTGTGATCAGAGAGGAGACAGAGGAACAGTCTAATGTGATCAGAGAGGAGACAGAGGAACAGTCTAATGTGATCAGAAAGGAGAGAGAGGAACAGTCTAATGTGATCAGAAAGGAGACAGAGGAACAGACTAATGTGATCAGAGAGGAGACAGAGGAACAGTCTAATGTGATCAGAGAGGAGACAGAGGAACAGTCTATTGTGATCAGAGAGGAGACAGAGGAACAGTCTAATGTGATCAGAGAGGAGACAAAGGAACAGTCTAATGTGATCAGAGAGGAGACAAAGGAACAGTCTAATGTGATCAGAGAGGAGAAAGAGGAACAGTCCAATGTGATCAGAGAGGAGACAGAGGGACAGTCTAATGTGATCAGAGAGGAGACAGAGGAACACTCTAATGTGATCAGAGAGGAGACAGAGGAACAGTCTAATGTGATCAGAAAGGAGACAGAGGAACAGTCTAATGTGATCAGAGAGGAGTCAGAGGAACAGTCTAATGGCTCCACACCTCAGTGTGATCAGAGAGGAGACAGAGGAACAGTCTAATGTGATCAGAGAGGAGTCAGAGGAACAGTCTAATGTGATCAGAGAGGAGACAGAGGAACAGTCTATTGTGATCAGAGAGGAGACAGAGGAACAGTCTAATGTCTCCACACCTCAGTGTGATCAGAGAGGAGACAGAGGAACAGTCTAATGTGATCAGAGAGGAGACAGAGGAACAGTCTAATGTGATCAGAGAGGAGACAGAGGAACAGTCTAATGTGATCAGAGAGGAGACAGAGGAACAGTCTAATGTCTCCAGACCTCAGTGTGATTAGAGAGGAGACAGAGGAACAGTCTATTGTGATCAGAGAGGAGACAGAGGAACAGTCTAATGTGATCAGAGAGGAGACAGAGGAACAGTCTAATGTGATTAGAGAGGAGACAGAGGAACAGTCTAATGTCTCCAGACACCCCACTGCTAGTAACACATTTATCACCAGTATAATATAATATTACTATAATTAATCAAACATAAGACTACGAGATGTTTTACAATAGGAATTAAAAGTACACCGACCGATAGTACAATAGTGATTTATCGAAATGATTAAAATTGTAGTAATATAGTGAAATTCTATTATATAAAACTATTTCTCCACAATATTATACACACAGTTAAATTATATTCCCAAGACAACTTTTCTAAAATATTATTCACCCCCAATTCGGGGGGAGTCAGCTCTAAAGTGATTCTTTTGGGGAAAAGATGCAGGGCAGTGTGATAGAAATTCAGTCAATAAATGTGGACAGGAGAACGGGAAACAGACACTGACTTAGAGCCCAAATAACAGAGACAATCATTGAAAACATACAGGATCAGCAAGCCAGATGTTCATTTCTTCCCGTATGATCTGAGCCAAACACAAAGAGACAGAGTAAGCAGAAGGAACGCCCGGCAAAGGAGGGAGAATAGATCCACCTTAAAGATGTCCAGGATAAGACAGAGGTGCAAACAATGTCAGGGAGCTGTGGCACTCAGGGGGCCCAATTAGATAGTAGATAGCAGCCTTGCCTGAGCAGAGAGAGAGAGAGATAGTAGCCTGGCAGCCTTGCCTGAGCAGAGAGAGAGAGATGGCAGGCTGGCAGCCTTGCCTGAGCAGAGAGAGAGAGAGATAGTAGCCTGGTAGCCTTGCCTGAGCAGAGAGAGAGAGAGATAGTAGCCTGGCAGCCTTGCCTGAGCAGAGAGAGAGAGATGGCAGGCTGGTAGCCTTGCCTGAGCAGAGAGAGAGAGATGGCAGGCTGGCAGCCTTGCCTGAGCAGAGAGAGAGAGATGGCAGGCTGGAGGCCTTGCCTGAGCAGAGAGAGAGAGATGGCAGGCTGGAAGCCTTGCCTGAGCAGAGAGAGAGATAGTAGCCTGGTAGCCTTGCCTGAGTTAAGAGAGAGATAGTAGCCTTGCTGTGTAGAACCTCTCTCCCTGCCTCCTCTCTCTGTGTAGAACCTCTCTCCCTGCTTCCTCTCTCTGTGTAGAACCTCTCTCCCTGCTTCCTCTCTCTGTGTAGAACATCTCTCCCTGCTTCCTCTCTCTGTGTAGAACCTCTCTCCCTGCTTGCTTCAATGCATCCTCTCTCTGTGTAGAACCTCTCTCCCAGCTTGCTTCAATGCATCCTCTCTCTGTGTAGAACATCTCTCCCTGCTTGCTCTCTCTCTGTAGAACCTCTCTCCCTGCTTCCTCTCTCTGTGTAGAACCTCTCTCCCTGCTTCCTCTCTCTGTGTAGAACCTCTCTCCCTGCTTCCTCTCTCTGTGTAGAACCTATCTCCCTGCTTCCTCTCTCTGTGTAGATCCTCTCTCCCTGCTTCCTCTCTCTGTGTAGGACCTCTCTCCCTGCCTGCTTCAATGCATCCTCTCTCAGTGTAGAACCTCTCTCCCTGCTTGCTTCAATGCATCCTCTCTCTGTGTAGAACATCTCTCCCTGCTTGCTCTCTCTGTGTAGAACCTCTCTCCCTGCTTCCTCTCTCTGTGTAGAACCTCTCTCCCTGCTTCCTCTCTCTGTGTAGAACCTCTCTCCCTACTTCCTCTCTCTGTGTAGAACCTCTCTCCCTACTTCCTCTCTCTGTGTAGAACCTCTCTCCCTACTTCCTCTCTCTGTGTAGATCCTCTCTCCCTGCTTCCTCTCTCTGTGTAGAACCTCTCTCCCTGCTTGCTCTCTCTGTGTAGATCCTCTCTCCCTACTTCCTCTCTCTGTGTAGAACCTCTCTCCCTACTTCCTCTCTCTGTGTAGAACCTCTCTCCCTACTTCCTCTCTCTGTGTAGAACCTCTCTCCCTACTTCCTCTCTCTGTGTAGAACCTCACTCCCTACTTCCTCTCTCTGTGTATCTCCTTTGCCTCATTCATTGCACCCCGACCCGCCACTGCCTGTCTCACTACTCTCTATAAAGACATTGTATTTTCTTATGAAAACTTATAGTATCTTTTGACTATAGCTAGATTAATTTCAGTCAACTGCTCCTGCTGAGGTCAGGCTCCGTTCAACATCAGCTTTTCATTCTATCCTTCTGGCCAATTAGTTATAGCTATTTAGACATCTGACTGAAATATCAGTGACAATTTACCAGTAGTAGTGATTTGCTGCAACATGTGAAAAGGTGTGGTAGAGAGGGGCCCCACTACACATAAACTTATCTTTGGGGACCCTTAATTAATTAGCTACCCCACCAACTTGATAACTCAATGATAAACACATGCGTGTAGAGATTGATGACTCTCCACCTCCAATACATATTTTACATTTTATTAAAAAAAATTAAAAATGAGTGACTTAGAGGAGCAATTAGGGTTTACGTGCCTTAACATCAACATATATTTTTAACCTATTAATTAATTAATAATGAATAATTCTCAGAGAGTGGGGGGGGTTGTTTGGGGGATGTCTGTTGACACAACAGGAGTCGATGGATGTTAAAAGAATTCCCATTGTCAGCGGCGTCTCTCTGCTACTTGCCACAGTAGGTCTGGACTGAGGTAGTTTGTTTCACCTCTCTGTCTATGTCGTGGGTGGATTTTCCTATGTCATGGGTGGAGTTTCCTATGTCATGGGTGGAGTTTCCTATGTCATGGGTGGAGTTTCCTATGTCATGGGTGGAGTTTCCTATGTCGTGGGGGGAGTTTCCTATGTCGTGGGTGGAGTTTCCTATGTCGTGGGTGGAGTTTCCTATGTCGTGGGTGGAGTTTCCTATGTCGTGGGTGGAGTTTCTTATGTCGTGGGTGGAGTTTCCTATGTCGTGGGTGGAGTTTCCTATGTCGTGGGTGGAGTTTCCTATGTCGTGGGTGGAGTTTCCTATGTCGTGGGTGGAGTTTCCTATGTCATGGGTGGAGTTTCCTATGTCGTGGGTGGAGTTTCCTATGTCGTGGGTGGAGTTTCCTATGTCGTGGGTGGAGTTTCCTACGTCGTGGGTGGAGTTTCCTACGTCGTGGGTGGAGTTTCCTATGTCGTGGGTGGAGTTTCCCGTTGGACAGAGTGGTGAATGAATGCTTTGCTAACAAGGCCAATTGGAGCAGGCAAACCTAACGAGTATACATGAATCATTCATGATTCCACGCGTTTCGCAGGGTTCAATCTACATTTGCCCGGCATTTTAGCTATTGATGTGACATTTGGCAGCGCCTCATCAGTCAGTTCTGTACCTGCCTGGCTGAGTGGCAGTGTGGGTTAACGAGGGTTAACGAGCTCACATGGCAACCAAACACGTGAGGAAATAAAACTTGGTAGTCAAAATTAATTCGCAAGACAAATATAATTTTCATATTAATAACATATTTGATCATTTTTTTGTTACCTCAATTTAAAATCACGTACTTTTCAAGAACCAACTTGAGAAAATGTCTGATTTTCAAGGTATCCATGTACTTGAATATTTGAATGCCAAATTCAAGCACTTTAAAACACCTCAAGCACAATTTGTGCGAACCCTGAACATAGCTAGCTTGCAAAGAAATACACGTTTTGCTAGCTAACCAAATGACACCTGCATCTAGCTGTCGCCAAAAACAAAATTGGTAATACACCCACTCCTCCAATCACATCACATGCCTATCAGCAGCTAGCTAGCTAAATAAAGACCCACGTAAATAGATACGCTAGCCTATTAGCCAGGTTATGACTGACTTGATCATCGCCCTTGCTAGTTTGATTGTAGTGAAATGTCCATCCTTTGAAACTGAAACAGTGTGGCTGGAGGCAGCTAACATGATTTACAACCTGATAGAAGACATTTTTGGAGTACCAGGACATGTATTGGTGAATTACAGTTGAAGTCAGATGTTTGCATACACTTAGGTTGGAGTCATTAAAACTCATTTTTCAACCACTCCACAAATGTCTTGTTAACAAACTATAGGTTTGGCAAGTCGGTTAGGACATCTACTCTGAGCATGACACAAGTAATTTTTCCAACAATTGTTTACAGAAAGATAATTTCACTTCTAATTCACTGTATCACAATTCCAGTGGATCAGAAGTTTACATACACTAAGTGCCTTTAAACAGTTTGGAAAATTCCAGAAATTATGTCATGGCTTTAGAAGCTTCTGATAGGCTAATTGACATCATTTGAGTCAATTGGAGGTGTACCTGTGGATGTATTTCAAAGCCTACCTTCAAACTCAGTGCCTCTTTGATTGACATCAAGGGAAAATCAAAAGAATTCAGCCAAGACCTCCACAAGTCTGGTTCATCCTTGGGAGCAATTTCCAAACGCTTGAAGGTACCACATTCATCTGTACAAAAAATAGTACCCAAGTATAAACACCATGGGACCACGGAGCCGTCATACCACTCAGGAAGGAGACACATTCTGTCTCCTAGAGATGAACATACTTTGTTGAGAAAAGCGCAAATCAATCTCGGAACAACAGCAAAGGACCTTGTAAAGATGCTGGAGGAAACAGATACAAAGGCATCTTTTTCCACAGTAAAATGAGTCATATCGACATAACCTGAAAAGTCGCTCAGCAAGGAAGAAGCCACTGCTCCAAAACAGCCATTAAAAAAGCCAGACTACGGTTTGCAACTGTACATGGGGACAAAGATCGTACTTTTGGAGAAATGTCCTCTGATGAAACAAAAATAGAACAGTTTGGCCATAATGACCATCGTTATGTTTGGAGGAAAAGGGGGAGGCTTTGCTGCAGGAGGGACTGGTGCACTTCACAAAATAGATGGCATCTTGAGGCAGGAAAATTACGTAGATATATTGAAGAAACATCTCAAGACATCAGTTAAAGCTTGGTCGCAAATGGGTCTTCCAAATGGACAATGACCCCAAGCATACTTCCAAATTTGTGGCAAAATGGCTTAAGGACAACAAAGTCAAGGTATTGAAGTGGCCATCACAAAGCCCTGACCTCAATCCCATAGAAAATTTGTGGGTAGAACTGAAAAAACATGTGCGAGCAAGGAGGCCTTCAAACCTGACTCAGTTACACCAGCTCTGTCAGGAGGAATGGGCCACAATTCACCCAATTCACCCAATTTACTGTGGGAAGCTTGTGGAAGGCTACCCGAAAAGTTTGACCCAAGTTCAACAATCTAAAGGCAATGCTACCAAATACTAATTGAGTGTGTGTAAACTTCTGACCCACTGGGAATGTGACGAAAGAAATAAAAGCTGAAATAAATCATTCTCTCTACTATTATTCTGACATTTCAAATTCTTAAAATGAAGTGGTGATCCTAACTGACCCAAAACAGGGTATTTTTTACTAGGATTAAATTACAGGAATTGCATTATGTCTGTGAATATAACAGAATTCATATGGCAGGCAAAAACCTGAGAAGAAATCCACACAGGAAGTGAAAAATCTGAGGTTGGTCGATTTTCAACCCCTATTGAATTCACAGTGAGATATGGATGAAGTTGCAATTCACATGATAGCGACCTGCGTTCCACGGCTTCTCTACACACAAAGGAATTCTCTGATTGGAACTTTATTAAAGATTTATGATAACAACACCCTAAAGATTGATTCTATACTTAGTTTGACAAGTTTCTTCGACCTGTAATATAACTTTTTAAAGTTTTCGTCCGACGTTTGGATGGACCTGCACGAGCGTCTGGATTTGTGTACCAAACACGCTAACAAAAGTAGCTACTTGGACATAAATAATGGACATTATCGAACAAATCAAGCATTTATTGTGGAACTAGGATTCCTGGGAGTGCATTCTGATGAAGATCATCAAAGGTATGGGAATATTTATAATGTGATTTCTGATTTCTGTTGACTCCAACATGGTGGATAATTGTATTTATTTCTAGAGCGAGGTCTCAGATTATTGCATGGTTTGCTTAAAAAAAACACAGTGGTTGCATTAAGGAGAGGTATATCTATAATTCCATGTGTATAACTTGTATTTTCATCTACATTTATATGATGAGTATTTCTGTTGAATTGATGTGGCTATGCAAAATCACTGGATGTTTTTGGAACTAGTGAACGTAACGCGCCAATGTAAACTCAGATTTGTTGATATAAATATGAACTTTATCAAACAAAACATACATGTATTGTGTAACATGAAGTCCTATGAGTGTTATCTGATGAAGATCATCAAAGGTTAGTGATTCATTTTGTCTCTATTTGTGCTTTTTTTTGACTCCTCTCTTTGGCTGGAAAAAATGGCTGGGTTTTTCTGTGAGTTGGTGGTCACCTAAGCATATTCGTTTGTGGTGCTTTCGCTGTAAAGCCTATGTGAAATCGGACACCGTGGTGGGATTAACAACGAGATTACCTTTAAAACGGTATAAAATACATGTATGTTTGAGGAATTTTAATTATGAGAATTCTGTTGTTTTGAATTTGGCGCCCTGCACTTTCACTGGCTTTTGTCATAACGGGATTGCAGCCCTAAGAAGTTTATTAAATCATATAAAATGTTATTTGTCACATATGCCGAATACAACCGTGAAATTATTACTTATAAGCCCTTAACCGACAATATGGTCTTAAGAAACCTTTAGTTTATTTAGTAAATATTAACACAATAAAATAACAAAAATGAGACTATATGCGGGGAGTACTGGAACCGAGTCAATGGGCGGGGCTATATGTTAATGCGGTAATTTGTACACGTAGGTACGGGTAAAGTGACTAGCAATAGAGAATAAACAGCAAGTAGCAGCAGTTTAAAAACAAAGGGGGGGTCAATGTAAAAATAGACCGGGTGGCCATTTGATTAATTGTTCAGCAGTTTTATGGCTTGGGGGTAGAAGCTGTTAAAAAGCCTTATGGACCGGAACTGATTGCCGTGCGGTAGCAGAGAGAACAGTCGATGACTAGGATGACTGGAGTCTTTGACAATTTTTTGGGGCCTTCCTCTGATCCCGCCTGGTATATACAGTTGAAGTCAGAATTTTAAATACACCTTATCCAAATACATTTAAACTCAGTTTTTCACAATTCCTGACATTTAATCCTAGTAAAAATTCACTACCTTAGGTTAGTTAGGATCACCACTTTGTTTTCAGAATGTGAAATGTCAAAATAATAGTAGAGAGAAGGATTTATTTCAGCTTTTATTTCTTTCATCACATTCCCAGTGGGTCAGAAGTTTACATACACTCAATTAGCATTTGGTAGTATTGACTTTAAATTGTTTAACTTGGTGTTCCTTTTATCAAGGTGGGAAAGGGCAGTGTGGAGTGTGATTGAGATGGCGTCATCTGTGGATCTGTTGGGGCGGTATGCGATTTGGAGTGGGTTTAGGATTTCCGGGATGACGGTGTTGATGTGAGCCATGACCAGCCTTTCAAAGCACTTCATGGCTACAGACGTGAATGCTACAGGTCGGTAGTCATTTAGGCAGGTTACATTTGCATTCTTTTGCACAGGGACTATGGTGGTCTGCTTGAAACATGTAGGTATTATAGACTCGGTCAGGCACAGGTTGAAAATGTCAGTGAAGACACTTGCCAGTTGGTCCATGCATGCTCTAAGAACACATCCTGGTAATCCGTCTGGCCCTGCGGCCTTGTGAATGACCTGTTTAAAAGGTCTTGCTCACATCGGCTATGGAGAGCATGATCACACAGTCATCCGGAACAGCTGCTGCTCTCATGCTTGCTTCAGTGTTGCTTGCGAGCATAAAAGGCATTAGTCCGTCTGGAAGGTTTGCGTCACTGGGCAGCTCGTGGCTGTGTTTACCTTTGTATTCCGTATTAGTTTGCAAGCCCTGCCACATCCGATGAGCGTCAGAGTAGTACGATTCGATCTTAGCCCTGTATTGACGCTTTGCCTGTTTGATGGTTCGTCAGAGGGCATAGCAGGATTTCTTATAATCATCCGGATTAGTGTCCCACTCCTTGAAAGCGGCCACTCTAGCCTTTAATTCGGTGCGGATGTTAACTGCAATCCATGGCTTCTGGTTGGGATATGTACGTACGGTCACTGTGGTGACGACGTCATCGTTGCACTTATTGATGAAGCCGGTGACTGAGGTGGTATACTCCTCAATGCCATTGGATGAATCCTGGAACATATTCCAGTCTGTGAGACTGAGAGAGTGCTGTATAAACTACAGTCAGGGTGCTGTATAAACTACAGTCAGAGTGCTGTATAAACTACAGTCAGAGTGCTGTATAAACTACAGTCAGTGCTGTATAAACTACAGACAGTGCTGTATAAACTACAGTCAGTGCTGTATAAACTACAGTCAGTGCTGTATAAACTACAGTCAGGGTGCTGTATAAACTACAGTCAGTGCTGTATAAACTACAGTCAGTGCTGTATAAACTAGAGTCAGAGTGCTGTATGAACTACAGTCAGAGTGCTGTATGAACTACAGTCAGAGTGCTGTATAAACTACAGTCAGGGTGCTGTATAAACTACAGTCAGAGTGCTGTATAAACTACAGTCAGAGTGCTGTATGAACTACAGTCAGAGTGCTGTATAAACTACAGTCAGAGTGCTGTATAAACTACAGTCAGAGTGCTATATAAACTACAGTCAGAGTGCTGTATAAACTACAGTCAGAGTGCTGTATAAACTACAGTCAGAGTGCTGTATAAACTACAGTCAGTGCTGTATAAACTACAGTCAGAGTGCTGTATAAACTACAGTCAGAGTGCTGTATAAACTACAGTCAGAGTGCTGTATAAACTACAGTCAGAGTGCTGTAGAAACTACAGTCAGTGCTGTATAAACTACAGTCAGAGTGCTGTATAAACTACAGTCAGTGTGCTGTATAAACTACAGTCAGAGTGCTGTATAAACTACAGTCAGTGCTGTATAAACTACAGTCAGTGCTGTATAAACTACAGTCAGAGTGCTGTATAAACTACAGTCAGAGTGCTGTATAAACTACAGTCAGAGTGCTGTATAAACTACAGTCAGAGTGCTGTATAAACTACAGTCAGAGTGCTGTATAAACTACAGTCAGTGCTGTATAAACTACAGTCAGAGTGCTGTATAAACTACAGTCAGTGTGCTGTATAAACTACAGTCAGAGTGCTGTATAAACTACAGTCAGAGTGCTGTATAAACTACAGTCAGAGTGCTGTATAAACTACAGTCAGAGTGCTGTATAAACTACAGTCAGAGTGCTGTATGAACTACAGTCAGAGTGCTGTATAAACTACAGTCAGGGTGCTGTATAAACTACAGTCATGGTGCTGTATAAACTACAGTCAGAGTGCTGTATAAACTACAGTCAGAGTGCTGTATGAACTACAGTCAGAGTGCTGTATAAACTACAGTCAGAGTGCTGTATAAACTACAGTCAGTGCTGTATAAACTACAGTCAGAGTGCTGTATAAACTACAGTCAGAGTGCTGTATAAACTACAGTCAGTGCTGTATAAACTACAGTCAGAGTGCTGTATAAACTACAGTCAGTGTGCTGTATAAACTACAGTCAGAGTGCTGTATAAACTACAGTCAGTGCTGTATAAACTACAGTCAGAGTGCTGTATAAACTACAGTCAGAGTGCTGTATAAACTACAGTCAGAGTGCTGTATAAACTACAGTCAGAGTGCTGTATAAACTACAGTCAGAGTGCTGTATAAACTACAGTCAGAGTGCTGTATAAACTACAGTCAGTGCTGTTTAAACTACAGTCAGAGTGCTGTATAAACTACAGTCAGAGTGCTGTATAAACTACAGTCAGAGTGCTGTATAAACTACAGTCAGAGTGCTGTAGAAACTACAGTCAGTGCTGTATAAACTACAGTCAGAGTGCTGTATAAACTACAGTCAGTGTGCTGTATAAACTACAGTCAGAGTGCTGTATAAACTACAGTCAGTGCTGTATAAACTACAGTCAGTGCTGTATAAACTACAGTCAGAGTGCTGTATAAACTACAGTCAGAGTGCGTTATAAACTACAGTCAGAGTGCTGTATAAACTACAGTCAGAGTGCTGTATAAACTACAGTCAGAGTGCTGTATAAACTACAGTCAGAGTGCTGTATAAACTACAGTCAGAGTGCTGTATAAACTACAGTCAGTGCTGTATAAACTACAGTCAGAGTGCTGTATAAACTACAGTCAGAGTGCTGTATAAACTACAGTCAGAGTGCTGTATAAACTACAGTCAGAGTGCTGTAGAAACTACAGTCAGTGCTGTATAAACTACAGTCAGTGTGCCTTATAAACTACAGTCAGAGTGCTGTATAAACTACAGTCAGTGCTGTATAAACTACAGTCAGTGCTGTATAAACTGCAGTATGCTACAATAACACAGTTGACTGCAGCTACCTCACTTTTACTTCAGTTTCAAATACTAGCTAACGGATGCAGAGCTCAAACCCACAACACTGATACAGTCTGTGTAATGTTCTCTCTCTCTCTCTCTCTCTCTCTCTCTCTCTCTCTCTCTCTCTCTCTCTCTCTCTCTCTCTAGCTAAAGGATGCACAACTGATACAGGCTATGTAATTCTCTCTCTCTCTCTCATTCTCTCTCTCTCTCTCCTCTCTCTCTCTCTCTCTCTCTCTAGCTAAAGATTTCAAACAAATCAATGTTGGGAGGGATTGATTGGGCAACAGTGGGATGATTAGGGAAGTGTAGTTTGTTTAAGTACCGTAGTGGGGCGTTAGCCGAGCCTGAAAAACAGAGTTAAAAACAGTCAGGAACATAAAAACACAGTTATTATTCAGGCCCGGGAGGACAGAATCAGAAAAATGTATATAAAATCATATAAAATACAGAAGTTACAACTGGCTTAGATCCATATACAATAAGGTGAGATTTATTGGCTCATTGGTACAGTAAACAACTCAATGCATCAATCAATTTCTCTCTTATAGTTGTCTGTAACACTGTCTGGTCATGCACACAAACAGACAGAGAGATAGATTCACGGACCTATAGAATTACTACACTTATTCTATTTCCTACAGTCCTCTGGGTTCCGTTCCTACAGTACTCTGGGTTCCGTTCCTACAGTACTCTGGTTTCCTACAGTGCTCTGGGTTCCTACAGTACTCTGGGTTCCGTTCCTACAGTACTCTGGGTTCCTTTCCTACAGCGCTCTGGTTTCCTACAGTGCTCTGGGTTCCTACAGTATTCTGGGTTCCGTTCCTACAGCGCTCTGGGTTCCTACAGCGCTCTGGGTTCCCACAGCACTCTGGGTTCCTACAATACTATGGGTTCCGTTCCTACAGTACTCTGGGTTCCTACAGTGATCTGGGTTCCTACAGTACTCTGGGTTCCGTTCCTACAGTACTCTGGGGTTCCTACAGTGATCTGGGTTCCTACAGTACTCTGGGTTCCGTTCCTACAGTACTCCGGGTACTATGGACTCAGGTCAGTAGTAACTATGGACACAGGACAGTAGTAACTATGGACACAGGACAGTAGAAACTATGGACACAGGACAGTAGTAACTATGGACACAGGACAGTAGTAACTATGGACACAGGACAGTAGTAACTATGGACACAGGACAGTAGTAACTATGGACACAGGACAGTAGTAACTATGGACACAGGACAGTAGTAACTATGGACACAGGACAGTAGTAACTATGGACACAGGACAGTAGTAACTATGGACACAGGACAGTAGTAACTATGGACACAGGACAGTAGTAACTATGGACACAGGACAGTAGTAACTATGGACACAGGACAGTAGTAACTATGGACACAGGACAGTAGTAACTATGGACACAGGACAGTAGTAACTATGGACACAGGACAGTAGTAACTATGGACACAGGACAGTAGTAACTATGGACACAGGACAGTAGTAACTATGGACACAGGTCAGTAGTAACTGGACACAGGACAGTAGTAACTATGGACACAGGACAGTAGTAACTATGGACACAGGACAGTAGTAACTATGGACACAGGACAGTAGTAACTATGGACACAGGACAGTAGTAACTATGGACACAGGACAGTAGTAACTATGGACACAGGACAGTAGTAACTATGGACACAGGACAGTAGATAGTTGTGGTCAGTGCCGTTTATGATGAGGGATGACCATTATATATTTTTTCATGAGTATGGCCTTATTTCTATTACAGCATATTGGGGATGACTGCCATTCATATTCCATTCACCCAGTTCAATGTAACAGTGACAGGTTTAGGATACTGTTATTCATATTCACCCAGTTCAATGTAACAGTGATAGGTTTAGGTTACTGTCATTCATATTCACCCAGTTCAATGTAACAGTGACAGGTTTAGGTTACTGTCATTCATATTCACCCAGTTCAATGTAACAGTGACAGGTTTAGGTTACTGTCATTCATATTCACCCAGTTCAATGTAACAGTGACAGGTTTAGTTCAATGTAACAGTGACAGGTTTAGGTTTTTTTGTTACTAATTTGTCACTTGTTTTTTTTTTCTGTATTATTGACTGTATGTTTGTTTTCACTCCCGAAGTTCAATGTAACAGTGACAGGTTTAGGTTACTGTCATTCATATTCACCCAGTTCAATGTAACAGTGACAGGTTTAGGCTACTACATGATAATCAAATTTTCCCTTTACCCATCATGAGGTTGTTGCAACCTCATGAACCAACACTACATGAATTAAAATCCACATAATAATTGACACTTCCTGTTACGGCAGGATGGTTTTCCTGCTTTAGCAAACTGGCTCGATTTAAGATGTTCCATGTGCAATAACACAGGGGAGTCTGTTGTAACCACAGATAAAGCCCTGTAGTCTATAACAGGGGGTTCCCAAACTTTGTTCTTTGTGACCCACCAATTGAGGTGTCTGATGAGTCGCGAACCACCATATAAGGGGTTGAGAGTTGGGGGGACGGGGGGACGGGGACGGGAACAAGGGGGGAACAAACACACAGACTAAAGTATAAGGAAAGAAAAACGAAACCCCTCTGCTCCAGACATATAACTTGAATGTAGATTTGAGCACGGGGGCTTTTCGTAATCCGATTTCAGAAACGTTCATCCCTCAGATAAAGAAGCCAATGAAAAGCTCCAGTCGGACGGTCAGAGAGAGAGAGAGCCTTCATCACCATCATCATCATCATCATCATCATCATCACCAGTTAACCAATTACGACAGCCGACCCGGAGAAGCAAATGAGACAGGGTTTATAAAGACTCCCTCCAGCCAATTGTAGCGGGGTATAATTGAATTTGACCGTGGCCTCTGCTGTACATTTCCACAGGACTGCTGCGGGTCGGAAGGCATTATGGCTACTGCTCCGGGTTGGAAGGCATTATGGCTATTTGTTGAAACAGCTCAATACACGGAGGGCAGCATTAGAATTTGCAAATGAGCTTTGTGATAAGTGCTTATCAACACGATGGTAATGGCCTTCCTCTCTTCTGTGTGAATGGTCTGACTTGTATTACATCATGACGCACACACACACACACACACACACACACACACACACACACACGCTACACAAGCTGCTAGAGCGGGTGTTTCCCAACCCTGGTCCAACAGTACACATTGTTGTTGTTGTAGTGTTGTTGTTGTTGTAGCCCCAGGCAAACAACACCGGATTCACCTCATTGAGGGCTTGATGATTAGTTGACAAGTTGAATCAGGTGTGTTTGTCCGGGGTTACAATAAAAATGTGTCCTGTTGGGGGTACTGGAGGAACAGGGTTGGGACACACTGAGCTAGTGGACTGACTGCTGTAAGCACTGGAATGCTAACTAGCTACAGTGGCATCATAGACTACATTAGACAATGCTAACTAGCTAGGTGTCATAGACTACAATAGACAATGCTAACTAGCTACAGTGGTGTCATAGACTACAATAGACAATGCTAACTAGCTACAGTGGTGTCATAGACTACAATAGACAATGCTAACTAGCTACAGTGGTGTCATAGACTACACTAGACAATGCTAACTAGCTAGTGGTGTCATGGACTACACTAGACAATGCTAACTAGCTGGGTGTCATAGACTACAATAGACAATGCTAACTAGCTGGGTGTCATAGACTACAATAGACAATGCTAACTAGCCAGAGTGATGTCATAGACTCCAATAGACATCTACATATCCACACACACACACACACACACACACACACACACATGGGATTCCCTGGAAAACAGTGGCGATAAGGTTACTGACTGAACTATCCTAATAGTATAAGTAAAATAAATGTATGAATTAATTGTATTGATCGATTCAAACAGATGTCTCCAAACACACCTGGCTCAAATCATCAAGCACTTGTTTCATGTTTTTGCAATAGTTATAAATACATCGGACATTTTGGTCACCAGAGAACAAACACATATATTGTCTTTATAATGATCTTATATAGTTTTTAATACTGAGGACTGTTTTTATAATGCCTGATATAGTTTGTAACACTGTGTTTATAATGGAGCTACTGGGGACTGTGTTTATAATGCCTGATATAGTTTGTATCACTGTGTTTATAATGGAGCTACTGAAGACTGGGGACTGTGTTTATAATGGAGCTACTGGGGACTGTGTTTATAATGGAGCTAATGGGGACTGTGTTTATAATGGAGCTAATGGGGACTGTGTTTATAATGGAGCTACTGGGGACTGTGTTTATAATAGAGCTACTAGAGACTGTGGACTGTGTTTATAATGGAGCTACTGGGGACTGTGTTTATAATGGAGCTACTAGAGACTGTGGACTGTGTTTATAATGGAGCTACTGGGGACTGTGTTTATAATGGAGCTACTGGGGACTGTGTTTATAATGGAGCTACTGGGGACTGTGTGTCACCTTACTGATGTTGAAAAAGACACACACACACACACACACACACACACACACACACACACACACACACACAGAGCTGGAGGGTGTTTTCCCATAAAAGACGGGTTATCAGTAGGAGCCCATTCTGTCTAAAGAATAAATCCCAAACCAACCAGAAGCCCTATGATTAGACTGATGCTTATCTATCCAAGTGAAACAACACCTAAACCTAAATGATCTCTTGATATTTTGCCTACTTCAAATATTTCATTCGTATCCAATAGCTAAGCTACAAATGTAACACTTAACACTTAGTAAATGTGTGATTTACTTCCCCCCCCAATTAAATTCTATATTGTTTTTTCCTCCCAGCGTGGTGTTAAAATAAATCCGGCCCTTTCTTTTCTGAATCTCTCTAATCTCTCTGTGTAGCACAGGGGGCAGAGAGAGAGGGAGAGAGAGCAGGGTGAGATGGGGGGAGAGAGAGCGGGAGGAGATTGGGGGAGAGAGAGAGCGGGAGATGGGGGGAGAGAGAGCGGGAGATGGGGGGGAGAGAGAGCGGGAGATGGGGGAGAGAGAGAGCAGGAGATGGGGAGAGAGAGAGAGGGGGAGATGGGAGAGAGCGGGAGATGGGGGGGAGAGAGCGGGAGATGGGGAGAGAGAGCGGGAGATGGGGGGAGAGAGAGCGGGAGATGGGGAGGAGAGAGAGGGGGAGAGAGAGCGGGAGATGGGGGAGAGAGAGAGGGGGGAGAGAGCGGGAGATGGGGGAGAGAGAGAGGGGGGAGAGAGAGCGGGAGATGGGGGAGAGAGAGAGAGGGGGAGATGGGAGAGAGCGGGAGATGGGGGGGGAGAGAGAGCGGGAAATGGGGGGAGATGGGAGAGAGCGGGAGATGGGGGAGAGAGAGCGGGAGATGGGGGGAGAGAGAGCGGGAGATGGGGGGGAGAGAGCGGGAGATGGGGGGAGAGAGAGAGAGGGGGAGAGAGCGGGAGATGGGGAGAGAGAGAGGGGGAGATGGGGGGAGAGAGAGAGGGGGAGATGGGGGAGATGGGAGAGAGCGGAGATGGGGGAGAGAGAGAGAGGGGGAGATGGGGGAGATGGGAGAGAGCGGGAGATGGGGGAGAGAGAGAGAGGGGGAGATGGGGGGGAGAGAGAGAGAGGGGGAGATGGGGAGAGAGAGCGGGAGATGGGGGAGAGAGAGCGGGAGATGGGGGTGAGAGAGGGGAAATAGAGAGAGCGGGAGAAGGGGGGTGAGAGAGGGAGATGAGGGGAGAGAGAGAGGGGGAAGATGGGAGAAAGAGGGAGATGAAGGGGCGAGAGAGAGAGCGGGAGATGGGAGAGAGCGGGAGATGGGGGGAGAGAGAGCGGGGAGATGGGGGGGGAGAGAGAGCGGGAGATGGGGGAGAGAGAGAGAGGGGGAGATGGGAGAGAGGGCGATGGGGGGGAGAGAGCGGGGAGATGGGGAGAGAGAGGGGGAAAGAGAGAGCGGGAGAAGGGGGAGAGAGAGAGAGGGGGGGAGAGAGAGCGGGAGATGGGGGGAGAGAGAGAGAGGGGGAGATGGGAGAGAGCGGGAGATGGGGGGAGAGAGCGGGAGATGGGGAGAGAGAGAGAGGGGGAGAGAGAGCGGGAGATGGGGGAGAGAGAGAGAGGGGGAGATGGGGAGAGGCGGGAGATGGGGGGAGAGAGCGGGAGATGGGGGAGATGGGAGAGAGCGGGAGATGGGGGAGAGAGCGGGAGATGGGGGAGAGAGAGCGGGAGATGGGGGGAGAGAGAGCGGGAGATGGGGGAGAGAGAGAGAGGGGGGAGAGAGCGGGAGATGGGGGGGAGAGAGAGAGGGGGAGATGGGGAGAGAGAGAGAGGGGGGAGATGGGGGAGATGGGAGAGAGCGGGGAGATGGGGGGAGAGAGAGAGAGGGGGAGATGGGGGAGATGGGAGAGAGCGGGAGATGGGGGAGAGAGAGAGAGGGGGAGATGGGGGGGAGAGAGAGAGGGGGGGAGATGGGGGAGAGAGAGCGGGAGATGGGGGGAGAGAGAGCGGGAGATGGGGGTGAGAGAGGGGATAGAGAGAGCGGGAGAAGGGGGGTGAGAGAGGGAGATGAGGGAGAGAGAGAGGGGAAGATGGGAGAAAGAGGGAGATGAAGGGCGAGAGAGAGAGAGAGCGGGAGATGGGGGAGAGAGAGAGAGCGGGAGATGGGGGGAGAGAGAGCGGAGATGGGGGAGAGAGAGCGGGAGATGGGGGGAGAGAGAGAGAGGGGAGATGGGAGAGAGCGGGCGATGGGGGGAGAGAGAGCGGGAGATGGGGGGAGAGAGAGGGGGAAAGAGAGAGCGGGAGAAGGGGGTGAGAGAGGGAGATGAGGGAGAGAGAGAGAGGGGGAAGATGGGAGAAAGAGGGAGATGAAGGGGCGAGAGAGAGAGGGGGGAGATGGGAGAGAGCAGGAGATGGGGGGAGAGAGCGGGAGATGGGGAGAGAGAGAGAGGGGGAGAGAGAGCGGGAGATGGGGAGAGAGAGAGAGGGGGAGAGAGAGCGGGAGATGGGGGAGAGAGAGAGGGGGAGATGGGAGAGAGCGGGAGATGGGGGGAGAGAGAGCGGGAGATGGGGGGAGATGGGGGAGAGAGAGAGAGGGGGAGATGGGAGAGAGCGGGAGATGGGGGGAGAGAGAGCGGGAGATGGGGAGAGAGAGGGGGGATAGAGAGAGCGGGAGAAGGGGGTGAGAGAGGGAGATGAGGAGAGAGAGAGAGGGGGAAGATGGGAGAAAGAGGGAGATGAAGGGGCGAGAGAGAGAGAGGGGAGATGGGGAGAGAGAGAGAGCGGGAGATGGGGGAGAGAGAGCGGGAGATGGGGGAGAGAGAGAGAGGGGGAGATGGGGAGAGCGGGAGATGGGGGGGGAGAGAGAGCGGGAGATGGGGAGAGAGAGGGGATAGAGAGAGAGAGGGAGATGAGGGAGAGAGAGAGAGGGGGAAGATGGGAGAAAGAAGGAGATGAAGGGGCGAGAGAGAGAGAGCGGGAGATGGGGGGAGAGAGAGAGAGCGGGAGATGGGGGAGAGAGAGAGAGAGCGGGAGATGGGGGAGAGAGAGAGAGAGCGGGAGATGGGGGAGAGAGAGAGAGAGCGGGAGATGGGGGGAGAGAGAGAGCAGGAGATGGGGGAGAGAGAGAGCGGGAGATGGGGGGGAGAAAAGAGCGGGAGATGGGGGGAGAGCGGGACATGGGGGAGAGAGAGAGAGGGGGAGATGGGGAGGGAGAGAGAGAGAGGGGGAGATGGGAGAGAGCGGGAGATGGGGGAGAGAGAGCGGGAGATGGGGGGGAGAGAGGGGGATAGAGAGGGAGATGAGGAGAGAGAGAGGGGGAAGATGGGAGAAAGAAGGAGATGAAGGGGCGAGAGAGAGAGAGCGGGAGATGGGGGAGAGAGAGAGAGAGCGGGAGATGGGGGAGAGAGAGAGAGAGCGGAGATGGGGAGAGAGAGAGAGAGCGGGAGATGGGGGGAGAGAGAGAGAGCGGGAGATGGGAGAGAGAGAGCAGGAGATGGGGGAGAGAGAGAGAGCGGGAGATGGGGGAGAGAAAGAGAGCGGGAGATGGGGGAGAGAGAGCGGGACATGGGGGAGAGAGAGAGGGGGGGAGATGGGGGGAGAGAGAGAGAGGGGGGAGATGGGGGAGATGGGAGAGAGCGGGGAGATGGGGGAGAGAGAGAGAGGGAGATGGGGGAGATGGGAGAGAGCGGGAGATGGGGGAGAGAGAGAGGGGGAGATGGGGGGAGATGGGGGAGAGAGAGAGAGGGGGAGATGGGAGAGAGCGGGCGATGGGTGGGAGAGAGAGCGGGAGATGGGGAGAGAGAGGGGAAAGAGAGAGCGGGAGAAGGGGGTGAGAGAGGGAGATGAGGGAGAGAGAGAGAGGGGGAAGATGGGAGAAAGAGGGAGATGAAGGGGCGAGAGAGAGAGGGGGAGATGGGAGAGAGCAGGAGATGGGGGGAAAGAGCGGGAGATGGGGGGGAGAGAGAGAGAGGGGGAGAGAGAGCGGGAGATGGGGGGAGAGAGAGAGAGGGGGAGAGAGAGCGGGAGATGGGGAGAGAGAGAGGGGGAGATGGGAGAGAGCGGGAGATGGGGGAGAGAGAGCGGGAGATGGGGGAGATGGGGGAGAGAGAGAGAGGGGGAGATGGGAGAGAGCGGAGATGGGGGGAGAGAGCGGGAGATGGGGAGAGAGAGGGGGATAGAGAGAGCGGGAGAAGGGGGTGAGAGAGGGAGATGAGGGAGAGAGAGAGAGGGGGAAGATGGGAGAAAAAGAGGGAGATGAAGGGGCGAGAGTGAGAGAGCGGGAGATGGGGAGAGAGAGAGAGCGGGAGATGGGGGAGAGAGCGGGGAGATGGGGGAGAGAGAGAGAGAGGGGGAGATGGGGAGAGAGCTGGAGATGGGGGAGAGAGAGCGGGAGATGGGGGAGAGAGAGGGGATAGAGAGAGAGGGAGATGAGGGGAGAGAGAGAGAGGGAAGATGGGAGAAAGAAGGAGATGAAGGGGCGAGAGAGAGAGAGCGGGAGATGGGGGAGAGAGAGAGAGCGGGAGATGGGGGGAGAGAGAGAGAGAGCGGGAGATGGGGGGAGAGAGAGAGAGCGGGAGATGGGGGGAGAGAGAGAGCAGGAGATGGGGGGGAGAGAGAGAGCGGGAGATGGGGGAGAGAAAGAGAGCGGGAGATGGGGGGAGAGAGAGCGGGAGGAGATTGGGGGAGAGAGAGAGCAGGAGATGGGGGGAGAGAAAGAGAGCGGGAGATGGGGGAGAGAAAGAGAGCGGGAGATGGGGAGAAGAAAGAGAGCGGGAGACGGGGGGGAGAGAGAGCGGGAGGAGATTGGGGGAGAGAGAGAGCAGGAGATGGGGGGGAGAGAGAGCGGGGAGGAGATTGGGGGAGAGAGAGTGCAGGAGATGGGGGAGAGAGAGCGGGGGAGATGGTGGGTTGGGAGCGGGAAGATGGGGGAGAGAGAGAGCAGGAGATGGGGGGGAGAGAGAGGGGGAGATGGGGGAGAGCGGGAGGAGATGGGGGAGATGGAGGGAGAACAGGAGATGGGGGAGAGAGAGGGGGATAAAGAGAGCGGGAGAAGGGGGTGAGAGAGGGAGGTGAGGGAGAGAGAGAGAGGGGGGAGATGGGAGAGAGCGAGAGAGGGAGATGGCGGGGCGAGAGAGAGCGGGAGATGGGGGGGGAGAGAGAGGGGAGAGCAGGAGATGGGGGGAGAGAGAGCTGGAGGCTGAATCTGCGGCAGGCAGCACTAGCCAGTGCTAGCCATCCTGTGTTTTATTATGATTGTCATGGCGACGGGTGGAAAATGGAGCGCCACGGGCAGTAGCTGCAGCAGAGTCAATAACGTTCCCAGAGACATTGTGTGGATTATCAACAGCAGAGTTAATAACGTTCCCAAAGATGTGGATTATCAACAGCAGAGTCAATAACGTTCCCAGAGATGTGGATGATCAACAGCAGAGTCAATAACATTCCCAGAAACATTGTGTGGATTATCAACATCAGAGTCAATAATGTTCCCAGAAACATTGTGTGGATTATCAACAGCAGAGTCAATAACGTTCCCAGGGACATTGTGTGGATTATCAACAGCAGAGTTAATAACGTTCCCAAAGATGTGGATTATCAACAGCAGAGTCAATAACGTTCCCAGAGATGTGGATTATCAACAGCAGAGTCAATAACGTTCCCAGAGACATTGTGTGGATTATCAACAGCAGAGTCAATAATGTTCCCAGAGACATTGTGTGGATTATCAACAGCAGAGTCAATAACATTCCCAGAGACATTGTGTGGATTATCAACAGCAGAGTCAATAACATTCCCAGAGACATTGTGTGGATTATCAACAGCAGAGTCAATAACGTTCCCAGAGACATTGTGTGGATTATCAACAGCAGAGTCAATAACGTTCCCAGAGATATTGTGTGGATTATCAACAGCAGAGTCAATAACGTTCCCAGAGATGTGGATTATCAACAGCAGAGTCAATAACGTTCCCAGAGACATTGTGTGGATTATCAACAGCAGAGTCAATAACGTTCCCAGGGACATTGTGTGGATTATCTACAGCAGAGTCAATAACGTTCCCAGAGATGTGGATTATCAACAGCAGAGTCAATAACGTTCCCAGAGATGTGGATTATCAACAGCAGAGTTAATAACGTTCCCAGAGATGTGGATTATCAACAGCAGAGTCAATAACGTTCCCAGAGACATTGTGTGGATTATCAACAGCAGAGTCAATAACGTTCCCAGAGATGTGGATTATCAACAGCAGAGTCAATAACGTTCCCAGAGACATTGTGTGGATTATCAACAGCAGAGTCAATAACGTTCCCAGAGATGTGGATTATCAACAGCAGAGTCAATAACGTTCCCAGAGATGTGGATTATCAACAGCAGAGTCAATAATGTTCCCAGAGATGTGGATTATCAACAGCAGAGTCAATAACGTTCCCAGAGACATTGTGTGGATTATCAACAGCAGAGTCAATAACATTCCCAGAGATGTGGATTATCAACAGCAGAGTCAATAATGTTCCCAGAGATGTGGATTATCAACAGCAGAGTCAATAACGTTCCCAGAGACATTGTGTGGATTATCAACAGCAGAGTCAATAACATTCCCAGAGATGTGGATTATCAACAGCAGAGTCAATAATGTTCCCAGAGATGTGGATTATCAACAGCAGAGTCAATAACGTTCCCAGAGATGTGGATTATCAACAGCAGAGTCAATAACATTCCCAGAGACATTGTGTGGATTATCAACAGCAGAGTCAATAACGTTCCCAGGGACATTGTGTGGATTATCAACAGCAGAGTTAATAACGTTCCCAAAGATGTGGATTATCAACAGCAGAGTCAATAACGTTCCCAGAGATGTGGATTATCAACAGCAGAGTCAATAACGTTCCCAGAGATGTGGATTATCAACAGCAGAGTCAATAACATTCCCAGAGATGTGGATTATCAACAGCAGAGTCAATAATGTTCCCAGAGATGTGGATTATCAACAGCAGAGTCAATAACGTTCCCAGAGACATTGTGTGGATTATCAACAGCAGAGTCAATAACATTCCCAGAGACATTGTGTGGATTATCAACAGCAGAGTCAATAACGTTCCCAGAGACATTGTGTGGATTATCAACAGCAGAGTCAATAACGTTCCCAGAGATGTGGATTATCAACAGCAGTGTCAATAACGTTCCCAGAGACATTGTGTGGATTATCAACAGCAGAGTCAATAACATTCCCAGAGACATTGTGTGGATTATCAACAGCAGAGTCAATAACATTCCCAGGGACATTGTGTGGATTATCAACAGCAGAGTCAATAACGTTCCCAGAGATGTGGATTATCAACAGCAGAGTCAATAACGTTCCCAGAGATGTGGATTATCAACAGCAGAATCAATAACGTTCCCAGAGATGTGGATTATCAACAGCAGAGTCAATAACGTTCCCAGAGATGTGGATTATCAACAGCAGAATCAATAACGTTCCCAGAGATGTGGATTATCAACAGCAGAATCAATAACGTTCCCAGAGATGTGGATTATCAACAGCAGAGTCAATAACGTTCCCAGAGATGTGGATTATCAACAGCAGAATCAATAACGTTCCCAGAGATGTGGATTATCAACAGCAGAGTTAATAACGTTCCCAGAGATGTGGATTATTCGCCTCACCTCCCCTCCACTTTCCCTCCCCCTTTTCTCTCCTCTCCTTTTCTCTCGCCTCTCCTCCGCGCCCAGCCGCCAAAAGCTGAAGGGCGAATCGATACGGCCAAGGAAAGGACACCGACTCCGTTTTATTTACAACAATACGCCATCAATATTACAAAAAAGAAGCCCAAAAAATGTCATGTTTTTTATTTCATCTTCCTTTGACAAGCTATCGCCTGAGCGCATCAAACGTTTTTTTTTTTTAAAAGACCTCGGAATAGGGGATTTATTTTATATCACCAGGGTGAGGAAAGGTGTTTCAGTACAATACTGTGCCCTTGGTGGAGGCCTAGCTATCAGAGACTAATCCATATTATAAAAACATGGCCTTGTTTAAACAAGTCAGAAGAGCGAGAAGAAGAGTGGGAGGTAGGGAGGAAAAAGTTTTCTGTCCTCTGTGGCAAAATCCTTTTCGACTGCAAACACTGGCGTATTGTCTGCCAGAATGCTACTATCCGGCGAACACGGCGATGTATCGGTGGGAGGGGCGTGTGTGGCGGCGAGGGTTCCGATATCTACAAATAGCTGTGGAGAAACAAGGCGGTGCTTTTCCAATGTTCAATAACACAACAGCACACAAACACAGCGGGCTGGTCCATCTGCAAGGTAAACACTTTGTTTGTTTTAAACCCTCCCCTTCTGACTCTGTTGGTGGTGGGTGATGGGAGGGGTGGAGAGTGGAGGGAGGGAGGGATAGATAGAGGGAGGGATGGAGGGGTGGAGGGAGGTATAGATAGAGGGAGGGATGGAGGGGTGGAGAGTGGAGGGAGGGATAGATAGAGGGAGGGATTGATGGAAGGATAGAGAGATGGAGGGTTGGAAGGATGCTAGGGGTCATTGACTGTTAGCTCTACAGTGATAGCCCTTCTCTAATGAATGACCATTCCAAACAACGTAGAAGTCATGCTGACAATGAGAGGAGAGACAGGATGAAAGGAGAGGAGAGACAGGATATAAGGAGAGGAGAGACAGGATGTAAGGAGGGGAGAGACAGGATGTAAGGAGGGGAGAGACAGGATGTAAGGGGAGGAGAGACAGGATGTAAGGGGAGGAGAGACAGGATATAAGGAGAGGAGAGACAGGATGTAAGGAGGGGAGAGACAGGATGTAAGGAGAGGAGAGACAGAATGTAAGGAGAGGAGAGACAGGATGTAAGGAGAGGAGAGACAGGATGTAAGGAGAGGAGAGACAGGATGTAGGGAGAGGAGAGACAGGATGTAAGGAGAGGAGAGACAGGATGTAAGGAGAGGAGAGACAGGATGTAAGGAGAGGAGAGGGGGAAATTCTTTCTTTCTGCTCCATAACAAATCTCTCAACCTCTCTCTGCACACACATACAAATCCACACACACACACACACACACACACACACACACACACAGCTATCTACCTGATAAAGGGGGAGCAGGGTTGGCCTCCTCCGTTGGATTTGAGTGGTTTTGTTGCACGTGTTGTTCTCTGGATCAATAACAGACCAATTACAGCCAGATAGATCCGCCCTCTCTGACATCTTATTGGTGAAATATTAAGTCACATAAACGACGGAGTACAGACAGGCCACCGTGTTGTCCTCTCTCTGGGGACTAGACTCAATTAAAAACATTTACACTGCAAAGTTATTTTTATTAAACATTAATCTACTTACACATTTCTTAGATGTTATTTTTTTCTTTATATGATAATTCAATTAATTATTGAGGTTTTCAGATTTACTAGTAACTATTCTCCTATAGTCCTAACCAGGGGTAGGTCACCCTGTTCCTAGAGTGCTGCAGGTAAACCAGGGGTAGGTAACCCTCTTCCTAGAGTGCTGCAGGTAAACCAGGGGTAGGTTACCCTGTTCCTAGAGAGCTGCAGGTAAACCAGGGGTAGGTTACCCTGTTCCTAGAGAGCTGCAGGTAAACCAGGGGTAGGTAACCCTGTTCCTGCAGGATTTTGTTCCAACTAGGCCCTAAAGCAGAGGTGCGTTCAGTTCGCGTTCAGTTCAGTACTGAACGACACATTATCCTAAAATATTCTAGAACAGACTTTGAGATATACATTTGCTCTGCTCAGTGGGTGTCCTTTACTAGTCCTACAGTATATCCCCTTTACTAGTCCTACAGTATATCCCCTTTACTAGTCCTACAGTATATCCCCTTTACTAGTCCTACAGTATATCCCCTTTACTAGTCCTACAGTCCTACAGTATATCCCCTTTACTAGTCCTACAGTATATCCCCTTTACTAGTCCTACAGTATATCCCCTTTACTAGTCCTACAGTATATCCCCTTTACTAGTCCTACAGTATATCCCCTTTACTAGTCCTACAGTCCTACAGTATATCCCCTTTACTAGTCCTACAGTATATCCCCTTTACTAGTCCTACAGTATATCCCCTTTACTAGTCCTACAGTCCTACAGTATATCCCCTTTACTAGTCCTACAGTATATCCCCTTTACTAGTCCTACAGTATATCCCCTTTACTAGTCCTATAGTATATCCCTTTACTAGTCCTACAGTATATCCCCTTTACTAGTCCTATAGTATATCCCTTTACTAGTCCTATAGTATATCCCCTTTACTAGTCCTACAGTATATCCCCTTTACTAGTCCTATAGTATATCCCCTTTACTAGTCCTACAGTATATCCCCTTTACTAGTCCTACAGTATATCCCTTTACTAGTCCTACAGTATATCCCCTTTACTAGTCCTACAGTATATCCCCTTTACTAGTCCTACAGTATATCCCCTTTACTAGTCCTACAGTATAATTCCTTTACTAGTCCTACAGTATATCCCCTTTACTAGTCCTACAGTATATCCCTTTACTAGTCCTACAGTATATCCCCTTTACTAGTCCTATAGTATATCCCCTTTACTAGTCCTACAGTATATCCCCTTTACTAGTCCTACAGTATATCCCCTTTACTAGTCCTACAGTATATCCCCTTTACTAGTCCTACAGTATATCCCCTTTACTAGTCCTACAGTATATCCCCTTTACTAGTCCTACAGTATATCCCTTTACTAGTCCTACAGTATATCCCCTTTACTAGTCCTACAGTATATCCCCTTTACTAGTCCTACAGTATATCCCCTTTACTAGTCCTACAGTATATCCCCTTTACTAGTCCTATAGTATTTCCCCTTTACTAGTCCTACAGTATATCCCCTTTACTAGTCCTACAGTATATCCCCTTTACTAGTCCTTCAGCATCACAGTCTAAGTCTGCCTACCAACTCACATACACTACATAGTCTTTTTTTTTAAGTCTAAAATCCTTTGTGATATTACACCACCCAAAAAATATATATATATATATCATAACATACATAACATAAATGATCTATAAACCATCTCGTATAAACCTACTTTATGAACACAAGAAAAGCCTGAGACATTAGAAAGCACAACAAGACATTTTAGAGCTTTTCTTTCTTTCTTTTTTCTCAAACATATTTTCTCTGCTCCGAACCCACCCTGAGGTGGCGGAGGACAGCAGAGGAACACGTGTGGAGGCTTTGGGAGAGGAGAGATAAAGGAAACTAAATGACAGCTGATAACAAGCTTTAGCATGTCGACAAGACCAAGGGCACTATAGGCCAGAGGGGAGATCATCTATAAATGGCGTGTGTGTGTGTGAGAGCGTGTCTACTGGTGATGGGTGTACTGTTGCTTGTATGCATCGGTGTGCGAGTGCTCCCTGTGACTGTCACCCTGATATTGGTTGCTAGGTAACTACTTCCCACACTGTTTTCCGGGACAGTTTGCAAGCGGAAGCGAAGGACACTGTGTCCCGGTGTTGTTTGCCGTTCATCCCCCTCCCCATTGAGTCATAGACTGTATACGTATCAGGGTGAGATCGAGATGGTATCAGTATTAGTTATTTCTTGTGTAGGCTGCTTGCCACGTTAGCTCCTGCTGGAGACACAACCAACTGTAAAGTTTGGTGGAGGAGGAATAATTGTCTGGGCCTTTTTTTTCAAGGTTCGTGGCTAGGCCCCTTAGTTCCAGCGAAGGGAAATCTTACCACTACAGCATGACAATGACATTCTAGATGATTCTGTGATGTATACTTCTCCCGCTGGTCATCTGATAGGGAACAGACTAGTAGTGTCGGAAGGTCATCTGATAGTGAACAGACTAGTAGTGTCGGAAGGTCATCTGATAGTGAACAAACCAGTAGTGTCGGAAGGTGGGTGATATTGTTGACTTCTACTTGGCGGGTCAGGAGGAGTAATTTTCCCTTGAAGGCTTTGACAAGGCTTTACATCTGATGTGCAAAAAGGCCCTTCCCTTTTAGTTTGGAGTTCAGCCCCTCTCAGCCTCTCCTCAGCCCCTCTCAGCCCCTCTCAGCCTCTCCTCAGCCCCTCTCAGCCTCTCCTCAGCCCCTCTCAGCCTCTCCTCATCACGAGGGCCATGATGTCCACGGTGAAGGCAAGATCATCCAACCATTCTTTATCTTGTATTTGAGGGAAATCCACATTTTCCTTTCATTTGCAAAAACTCAGCAATCTCCGATTTCAGGTCCCTTTTAAGCACCTTCCCCAAACTCAGCCATCTCCGATTTCAGGTCCCTTTTAAGCACCTTCCCCAAACTCAGCCATCTCACGTTTGTGTGGTAGGGGAGATCTGAACATCCCGACTCTGTCTCTTCCACCAGTGAGACAAACTGCCTGTGGTTTAAAGATGTTGCTCTCATGAAGTTTACCACTTTAGTGACTGTATCCACAACATGGCTCATTTTTCAGAACACATTTGCAGAGCACCTCCTGATGAATAATGCAATGCAGGAAAAGTAGCTGATCTGGGTTCAGCTCAGCTACTTGATCTTGTATCCTTTTCAAAAAGGCCAACGTTTTTTTCCTGTCATGTTTGGGCACCCATCAGTGGTCACACTGGATAACTTTTCAAAACTCAGTCCCAACTTTGCCACACAGTTATTAACCACCTCCAATAAATATTTCCCTGTGGTTGTGCTCTTCATTGACTGCACTGAAGCCAGCGCCTCTGCCATTACAAAGTCTGGGGTTACGACCTCGTAAGAATATATACAACTGTGCCGTGTCACGTACATCACTGCTCTCATCCAGGGCCAAGGAGAAATAGATGAAATCCCTTTATCTTGTCTTTCAACTGTTGTTCCATATTCTCTGTGATGGTGTCACGTTCTGACCTTAGTTATTTTATTATGTCTTTGTTTTAGTATGGTCAGGGCGTGAGTTGGGTGGGTTGTCTATGTTCCTTTTATCTATGTTTTGGGATTTCTGTGTTTGGCCTGGTGTGGTTCTCAATCAGAGGCAGCTGTTTATCGTTGTCCCTGATTGAGAACCATCCTTAGGTAGCCTGGTTTCACCTTTGAGTTGTGGGTGATTATTTTAGTGTTTGTTTCCACACGGGACCGTTTTGTTTGTTTCACTTTGTTTTTTAAATTTTTTTGTAGTGTTCAGTTTGTCTTATTAAAATGGACACTTACCGCGCTGCAAATTGGTCCGACCTCTCTTACTCCTCATCAGAGGAAGACGAGGAACGTTCCAGATGTCCTCAACACGCCGTGTCACTGTTCGTCTTGACAGGGAAACATTTTCAAACAGCTCTTTTTTTTGTTGGGGCAAACTATTGCTGCAGAGTCAATTAAACATTCTTTAAATGAATTCACACTCAGCGAATGGCTTGCTATGTTTTGGAAATTTTGTGGGACAGTACATAGCTAGCTCTTGCAATTCAGTAATTTGCTGAATGCAGTTTTATGAACAGTCCTTGCTGCTTTTGCACCTGAGTAAGCAACTGTTTCAATGCACTTGCCCTCTGCTCAGGAGACTATGTTTCTCTGCATGCTTCGCCTCGAAGTGTCGGAATAAGTTGTCGTCTTTCAAGACAGTGATGTTCTCTTTGCACACTAAATACACAGCTTTCCCTAATACCACAATAAATAAATATTTCAATGTCCACTGTTGCTGGAAAACCTGACATGCATTGTTTACTTTCTTTTCCTTTGAAATCTTAGAAAACGTATTTTTGCGCAATTTCTAGCTAGCTACTATTTGTAACTGTGACGTGTGTGTCAGCCTGCCTGTCAGTGTTGCCAACTCCTCATTAAGGAAAGTAGCTATTGGCTGTCCTAAATGACATCATCACCTAATTTGCATAATTGGCAATGTGAATGTAATGGACGCTGTAGGAGATAAGAATAACGGTGTTGGCAGAGACAATAAAAGTGAGTAAAAAAAACACCCTAAATATGTTTAGAACTACAGATGAACTTTCTTCTGTCGATTCTTTTTTTTTTTTTTTCATGTCACAATTCCAACCCTCCTCCTTTATCCCGGCTTGGGACCGGCAAAAGAGACCCAAAAGAGACACTCTGGCGGAGTTACTTCATTTTTTATTTTATTTTATTGTATTTTTCTTAATTTCTTAATCAACACTAACCCCACAGCTCAACACTAACCCCACAGCTCAACACTAACCCCACAGGTCAACACTAACCCCACAGCTCAACACTAACCCCACAGGTCAACACTAACCCCACAGCTCAACACTAACCCCACAGCTCAACACTAACCCCACAGGTCAACACTAACCCCACAGCTCAACACAAACCACTACACTATAATGCATCCAGCCCAGTGAGAGCCCACCTTACGACCTCCCTAATCGATAACTGGGCCGGGTGCCACTCAAGGCCTCTCTTCCCTGCTGCCCCTGTACTCTCAGACAAAGAGGTGAGCAGAGGAGTGGAAGTGAGAGGAGACCCTGCCCTGTGCTCCACTCCCTCCTGCCAGGCAGGGTGCCTCTGGCCTCACCCCCCTCTCCCATGCCAACCTCCATACCCACGAACCTTGCTACCCACCCACCATGCCACAGCTCCTTCCCCCCCTGCTGCTAAATTATTGATCCTGACCTATCACCCTGACTCACAGGTGCCCCTGGCTGGAGAGGTGGGGGCAGGAGAAAGAGGGGGCAGAAGAGGGGGGGCAAGAGAGGGTGGTAGGAAAAGGGGGCAGGAGAGGAGAGTAGGAGAACGAGGGGCAGGAGAGGGGGAAGAAGAAGAGGACAGGAGAGGAGTACTAGACAGTAGTAGGAGAGGGGGTAGGAGAGGAGGGCAGGAGATGGGGGCAAGACAGTAGTAGGAGAGGGGGTAGGAGAGGAGGGCAGGAGAGGGGGCAAGACAGTAGTAGGAGAGGGGGTAGGAGAGGAGGGCAGGAGAGGGGGCAAGACAGTAGTAGGAGAGGGGGTAGGAGAGGAGAGCAGGAGAGGGGGCAAGACAGTAGTAGGAGAGAGGGGTAGGAGAGGAGGGCAGGAGAGGGGGCAAGACAGTAGTAGGAGAGGGGGTAGGAGAGTAGGGCAGGGAGAGGGGGCAAGACAGTAGTAGGAGAGGGGGTAGGAGAGGAGGGCAGGAGAGGGGTGCAAGACAGTAGTAGGAGAGGGGGTAGGAGAGGAGGGCAGGAGAGGGGGCAAGACAGTAGTAGGAGAGGGGGTAGGAGAGGAGGGCAGGAGAGGGGGCAAGACAGTAGTAGGAGAGGAGTGCAGGAGAAGGGGAGTAGGAGAGGAGTGCAGGACAACAGGACAGGAGAGGAGTACCAGACAGTAGTAGGAGAGGGGGTAGGAGAGGAGAGCAGGAGAGGGGGGCATGGCAGTAGTAGGAGAGGAGTGCAGGAGAAGAGGACAGGAGAGGGGGGCAAGAGAAGAGGACAGGAGAGGAGTACCAGACAGTAGTAGGAGAGGAGGGCAGGAGAAGAGGACAGGAGAGGGGGGCACCTGCAGTGGGGGGGGTTCTCCTCTACTCACCGCTGGCACTGGACCCAGTCCACCTCACAGCACCGTATCGATCAGGAACACAGCCTCTTTGTTGGTCTGCTGGGGTGTGTTACCCTCCTTCCTCTCTCACATTAATTTACCCCCCCCCTCCCCCTCCCCTACCATCGCCGCCAGGCACAAGGTATTGGAGTGTGTTTGCATGAGGGGTATGGTGTTATTGAGGTGTTTACCTGGCACTTGCCCGTGCGGACGTCATAGGGGGCGACCGAGCCCTGGTGGGCCCCCGCGGCAACACGGCGGATTCGGTCGCAGTTGCCCACCATGTATAACCTGAAACAGACAGGAAGCACGTTGGAAACACAATACAATCACACAGTAGAAACCAGAGTTTCCTCTGTATTTTATTTTGTGGTGTGTGTGTGTGTGTGTGTGTGTGTGTGTGTGTGCGCATGTGTGTGCGTGCGTGCGTGTGTGTGTGTGTGCGTGTGTGCGTGTGTGTGTGCGTGTGTGCGTGTGTGTGTGCGTGTGTGTGTGTGTGTGTGTGTGTGTGTGTGTGTGTGAGGGGAAGGGGTGGACGTTCCAGTGTCACCCCCCCAGAGAATTGAAGTTCTGAGTTCTGGTGACTTTTTAAAAGCCATTCCTCTCCAAAAGTGCTTAAAATAAAATGATGCCGACACCATCTAAAATATAATGTCCACCTTCAGAAATATGCCCAATAACACATTGGTACAATTATTTGTTCAGATTATACCCTATTCACGGTCCATATTATCATTACTATTAGCAATAAGCATTAATAGCAATAAGCATTATCACTAGTAAACATATATTTATTTTTTTATGTGGCAGCAACGATTTTTCTGTGGCCAAGAAGACTGCAGCAGAAAACACTGGTAGAAACAGTAGAAAAAGACTGGTAGAAACACACTGGGAGAAACACACTGGGAGAAACACACTGGTAGAATCACACTGGTAGAAACACACTGGTAGAAAAACACTGGGAGAAACACACTGGGAGAAACACACTGGTAGAAACACACTGGTAGAAACACACTGGGAGAAACACACTGGGAGAAACACACTGGTAGAAACACACTGGTAGAAACAGTAGAAACACACTGGTAGAAACAGTAGAAACACACTGGTAGAAACACACTGGGAGAAACACACTGGGAGAAACACACTGGTAGAAACACACTGGTAGAAAAACACTGGGAGAAACACACTGGGAGAAACACACTGGTAGAAACACACTGGTAGAAACAGTAGAAACACACTGGTAGAAACAGTAGAAACACACTGGGAGAAACACACTGGGAGAAACACACTGGTAGAAACACACTGGTAGAAACAGTAGAAACACACTGGTAGAAACAGTAGAAACACACTGGTAGAAACACACTGGGAGAAACACACTGGGAGAAACATTTACATTACATTTACATTTAAGTCATTTAGCAGACGCTCTTATCCAGAGCGACTTACAAATTGGTGCATTCACCTTATGACATCCAGTGGAACAGTAGTGCATCTAAATCTTTTAAGGGGGGGTGAGAGGGATTACTTTATCCTATCCTAGGTATTCCTTAAAGAGGTGGGGTTTCAGGTGTCTCCGGAAGGTGGTGATTGACTCCGCTGTCCTGGCGTCGTGAGGGAGTTTGTTCCACCATTGGGGGGCCAGAGCAGCGAACAGTTTTGACTGGGCTGAGCGGGAACTGTACTTCCTCAGTGGTAGGGAGGCGAGCAGGCCAGAGGTGGATGAATGCAGTGCCCTTGTTTGGGTGTAGGGCCTGATCAGAGCCTGGAGGTACTGAGGTGCCGTTCCCCTCACAGCTCCGTAGGCAAGCACCATGGTCTTGTAGCGGATGCGAGCTTCAACTGGAAGCCAGTGGAGAGAGCGGAGGAGCGGGGTGACGTGAGAGAACTTGGGAAGGTTGAACACCAGACGGGCTGCGGCGTTCTGGATGAGTTGTAGGGGTTTAATGGCACAGGCAGGGAGCCCAGCCAACAGCGAGTTGCAGTAATCCAGACGGGAGATGACAAGTGCCTGGATTAGGACCTGCGCTGCTTCCTGTGTGAGGCAGGGTCGTACTCTGCGGATGTTGTAGAGCATGAACCTACAAGAACGGGCCACCGCCTTGCTGTTAGTTGAGAACGACAGGGTGTTGTCCAGGATCACGCCAAGGTTCTTAGCGCTCTGGGAGGAGGACACAATGGAGTTGTGAAACACACTGGTAGAAACACACTGGTAGAAAAACACTGGGAGAAACACACTGGGAGAAACACACTGGTAGAAACACACTGGGAGAAACACACTGGGAGAAACACACTGGTAGAAACACACTGGGAGAAACACACTGGGAGAAACACACTGGTAGAAACACACTGGGAGAAACACACTGGGAGAAACACACTGGTAGAAACACACTGGTAGAAACAGTAGAAACACACTGGTAGAAACAGTAGAAACACACTGGTAGAAACACACTGGTAGAAACAGTAGAAACACACTGGTAGAAACACACTGGTAGAAACAGTAGAAACACAGTAGAGACAGTAGAAACACAGCAGAGACAGTAGAAACACAGCAGAGACAGTAGAAACACAGTAGAGACAGTAGAAACACAGTATAACACAGCAGAGGCAGTAGAAACACAACAGAGACAGTAGAAACAGTAGAAACACAAGAGACAGTAGAAACACAACAGAGACAGTAGAAACAGTAGAAACACAGCAGAGACAGTAGAAACACAGCAGAGACAGTAGTAACACAGTAGAAACCGTAGAAACAGAGTAGAAACACAGCAGAGACAGTAGAAACAGTAGAAACACAGCAGAGACAGTAGAAACACAGCAGAGACAGTAGTAACACAGTAGAAACCGTAGAAACAGAGTAGAAACACAGCAGAGACAGTAGAAACAGTATAAACACAGCAGACAGTAGAAACACAGTAGAGACAGTAGAAACACAGTAGAAACACAGCAGAGACAGTAGAAACACAACAGAGACAGTAGAAACAGTAGAAACACAGCAGAGACAGTAGAAACACAGTATAGACAGTAGAAACACAGTAGAGACAGTAGAAACACAGCAGAGACAGTAGAAACACAGTAGAGACAGTAGAAACACAGTAGAGACAGTAGAAACACAGCGCAGAGACAGTAGAAACACAGTAGAGACAGTAGAAACACAGTAGAGACAGTAGAAACACAACAGAGACAGTAGAAACACAGTAGAGACAGTAGAAACACAGTAGAAACACAGCAGAGACAGTAGAAACACAGCAGAGACAGTAGTAACACAGTAGAAACCGTAGAAACAGAGTAGAAACACAGCAGAGACAGTAGAAACAGTATAAACACAGCAGACAGTAGAAACACAGTAGAGACAGTAGAAACACAGTAGAAACACAGCAGAGACAGTAGAAACAGTAGAAACACAGCAGAGACAGTAGAAACACAGTATAGACAGTAGAAACACAGTAGAGACAGTAGAAACACAGCAGAGACAGTAGAAACACAGTAGAGACAGTATAAACACAGTAGAGACAGTAGAAACACAGCAGAGACAGTAGAAACACAGTAGAGACAGTAGAAACACAGTAGAAACAGTAGAAACACAGCGCAGAGACAGTAGAAACACAGTAGAGACAGTAGAAACACAGTAGAGACAGTAGAAACACAACAGAGACAGTAGAAACACAGTAGAGACAGTAGAAACACAGTAGAAACACAGCAGAGACAGTAGAAACACAGTAGAGACAGGAGTAACACAGTAGACAGTAGAAACACAGTAGAGACAGTAGAAACACAGTAGAAACACAGCAGAGACAGTAGAAACACAGCAGAGACAGTAGAAACACAGCAGAGACAGTAGAAACACAACAGAGACAGTAGAAACAGTAGAAACACAAGAGACAGTAGAAACACAACAGAGACAGTAGAAACAGTAGAAACACAGCAGAGACAGTAGAAACACAGCAGAGACAGTAGTAACACAGTAGAAACCGTAGAAACAGAGTAGAAACACAGCAGAGACAGTAGAAACAGTAGAAACACAGCACACAGTAGAAACACAGTAGAGACAGTAGAAACACAGTAGAAACACAGCAGAGACAGTATAAACACAACAGAGACAGTAGAAACAGTAGAAACACAGCAGAGACAGTAGAAACACAGTATAGACAGTAGAAACACAGTAGAGACAGTAGAAACACAGCAGAGACAGTAGAAACACAGTAGAGACAGTATAAACACAGCAGAGACAGTAGAAACACAGCAGAGACAGTAGAAACACAGTAGAGACAGTAGAAACACAGTAGAGACAGTAGAAACACAGCGCAGAGACAGTAGAAACACAGTAGAGACAGTAGAAACACAGTAGAGACGGTAGAAACACAACAGAGACAGTAGAAACACAGTAGAGACAGTAGAAACACAGCAGAGACAGTAGAAACACAGCAGAGACAGTAGAAACACAGTAGAGACAGGAGTGGCCCCCCAATGGTGGAACAAACTCCCTCACGACGCCAGGACAGCGGAGTCAATCACCACCTTCCGGAGACACCTGAAACCCCACCTCTTTAAGGAATACCTAGGATAGGATAAAGTAATCCTTCTCACCCCCCACCCCCCCCCTCCCCCCCCTTAAAAGACCTAGATGCACTATTGTAAAGTGGCTGTTCCACTGGATGTCATAAGGTGAAAGCACCAATTTGTAAGTCGCTCTGGATAAGAGCGTCTGCTAAATGACTTAAATGTAAATGTAAAGTAACACAGTAGAGACAGTAGAAACACAGCAGAGACAGTAGAAACACAACAGAGACAGTAGAAACAGTAGAAACACAGCAGAGACAGTAGAAACACAACAGAGACAGTAGAAACAGTAGAAACACAGCAGAGACAGTAGAAACACAGTAGAGACAGTAGAAATACAGCAGAGACAGTAGAAACACAACAGAGACAGTAGAAACACAGTAGAGACAGTAGAAACACAGCAGAGACAGTAGAAACACAACAGAGACAGTAGAAACACAGCAGAGACAGTAGAAACACAGTAGAAACAGTAGAAACACAGTAGAGACAGTAGAAACACAACAGAGACAGTAGAAACACAGTAGAAACGGTAGTAACACAGCAGAGACAGTAGAAACAGTAGACACACAGCAGAGACAGTAGAAACACAGTAGAGACAGTTGAAACAGTAGAAACACAGCAGAGACAGTAGAAACACAGTAGAGACAGCAGAAACACAGTAAAAACACAACAGAGACAGTAGTAACACAGCAGAGACAGTAGAAACACAGTAGAGACAGTAGAAACAGTAGAAACACAGCAGAGACAGTAGAAACAGTAGTAACACAGTAGAGATAGTAGAAACACAGTAGACACACAGTAGAGACAGTAGAAACACAACAGAGACAGTAGAAACAGTAGAAACACAGCAGAGACAGTAGAAACACAGCAGAGGCAGTAGAAACACAGCAGAGATAGTAGAAACAAAGTAGAAACACAGTAGAGACAGTAGAAACACAACAGAGACAGTAGAAACACAGTAGAGACAGTAGAAACACAGTAGAGACAGTAGAAACACAACAGAGACAGTAGAAACACAGTAGAAACACAGTAGAGACAGTAGAAACACAACAGAGACAGTACACACAGCAGAGACAGTAGAAACACAACAGAGACAGTAGAAACACAGTAGAGACAGTAGAAACACAGTAGAAACAGTAGAAACACAGTAGAGACAGTAGAAACACAGCAGAGACAGTAGAAACACAGTAAAGAAAGTATAAACACAGCAGAGACAGTAGAAAGACAGTAGAAACACAGTAGAGACAGTAGAAACACAGTAGAGACAGTAGAAACACAACAGAGACAGTAGAAACACAGCAGAGACAGTAGAAACACAGTAGAAACATAGTAGAGACAATAGAAACACAACAGAGACAGTAGAAACACAGCAGAGACAGTAGAAACACAGTAGAGACAGTAGAAACACAGCAGAGACAGTAGAAACACAGCAGAGACAGTAGAAACACAGTAGAGACAGTAGAAACACAACAGAGACAGTAGAAACACAGCAGAGACAGTAGAAACACAGAACACAACACACTCCAATGGCCGTCACCTCTGGGCCGACCCTTGACCCCTACCAAACCCCAGGGTATAACCGCACCCCTTTCCCTTCCCCCTCATCAACCTTTAAGTAAACGAGAGGGCTAGATAATCTCTCTCTCTCTCTCTGAGGTCTTGTTAGTAACACACTAACAGTACATCAACTCTATAGCGGGTTAGAGAGAGACCATCACTAACACCACTAACCGCTCACTGCGCTATTATTTAACTCAAAATGGCCATGCGGAGGAGTTGATCCAAAATGGATGCCAATGATGTGATCTAAACTAGAGAGGTGGAGAGTTTCAGTCATGGCTGCCTTCTGTCATGGAGCTTTTGTCATTTTTCCATAGGGGTTTATGAAATCAATGATATTTAGCTAACAAATGATCGACTGCTTCGGTTTGGCATTTTCCTGCTAGTACAAAGATCAGAATTTAATAAAGGAGACTAATTATGCTATATTATCTATAGCAAAGCATGAAGATGTACTAGTAGGTACTACGATGGAGGTGAGACTGTACTACGATGCATTGCATTACCTACAATACTAGTCAAAAGTTTGGACACACCTATTCATTCAATGGTTTTTCTTTATTTTTTACTATTTTCTACACTGTATCATCAAAATGATCAAATAACACATATGGAATCATGTAATAACCATAAAAATAAAAAAAACATTTACAAATCAAAATATTTTAGTTTTTTCAAATTAGCCACCCTTTGCCTTGACAGCTTTGCACACTCTTGGCGTTTTCTCAACCAGCTTCATGAGGTAGTCACCTGGAATGCATTTCAATTAACAGGTGTACCAGCAGCATAACACCCTGCTGGCTTGCAGCTGAAACTAAGCAGGGTTGGTCCTGGTCAGTCCCTGGATGGGAGATCAGATGCTGCTGGAAGTGGTGTTGGAAGGCCAGTAGGAGGCACCCTTTCCTCTGGTCTAAAAAAAATATCCTAATGCACCAGCGATTGGGGACATTGCCCTGTGTAGGGTGCAGTCTTTCGGATGGGATGTTAAACGGGTGTCCTGACTCTCTGAGGTCATTAAAGATCCCATGGCACTTATCGTAAGAGTAGGGGTGTTAACCCTGGTGTCCTGGCTAAATTCCCAATCTGGTCTTCATACCGTACTATCATGGCCACCAAATATTTTATTTAACTAGTTTTGTTTTATTGTATTATTATTATTATACACATTTTTATTTACAATGACGGCCTCCCAAAAGGCCTCCTGCAGGCATGGGGTCTGAGATCATCCGCGGCTTCCAATTGGCTCATTCATCCCCCCCCCTCCTCTCCCCTGTAACTATTCCCCAGGTCGTTGCTGTAAATGAGAATGTGTTCTCAGTCAACTTACCTGGTAAAATAAAATAAAAAGTTAATTTGTAGAATTTCTTTCCCTTAATGCGTTTGAGTCAAATAATTGTGTTGTGACAAGGTAGGGGTGGTATACAGAAGATAGTGCTATTTAGTAAATGTCAGGGTGTGTAATTCTGTCAGGGTGTGTAATTCTGCCAGGGTGTGTAATTCTGCCAGGGTGTGTAATTCTGTCAGGGTGTGTATGAAGGCGAATTCAGGTGCAGGAGAGCAGAGTATGATTAAATAAAGCGAACTTTATTATTGTTCCAAACCGGCAACAACAACAACCAAACAAACGCGCTCAAAAAACGGAACAATAAAGTAAAGCGCTTAACGAACATCACATGACATGAAAAGAATTACACACAAAACATGATGGGAAACAGAGGGTTAAATACAAGTAGATTGATTGGGGAAATGAAAACCAGATGTGTATGGAGACAAGACAAGATAAATGGATATATGAACACCAGGTGTGTATGAAAACAAGACAAAACAAATGGATATATGAAAAATGGAGCGGCGATGGCTAGAAAGCCGGTGAACGGCGCCCGGACAAGGAGAGGAGCCGACGTGACAGTACCCCCCAACCCCCCTGAACGGCGCCCGGACAAGGAGAGGAGCCGACTTCGGCGGAAATCGTGACAGTAAAAGACCAAGTCCATATTATGGCAAGAATCAGCTCAAATAAACAAAGAGAAACGACAGTCCATCGTTACTTTAAGACATGACGGTCAGTCAATCTGGAACATTTCAAGAACATTGAAAATTTCTTCAAGTGCAGTTGCAAAAACCATCAAGCGATATTAATGAACCTGGTTTTCATGAGGACCGCCACAGGAAATAGAAGACCCAGAGTTACCTCTGCGGCAGAGGATAAGTTCATTAGAGTTACCAGCCTCAGATTGCAGCCCAAATAAATGCTTCACACAGTTCAATAACAGACATCTCAACATCTACTGTTCAGAGGAGACTGTGTGAATCAGGCCTTCATGGTCAAATTGCTGAAAAAAAAACAGTAAAGGACACCAATAATAAGAAGAGACTTGCTTGGGCCAAGAAACACGAGTAACTGATATTAGACCGGTCGAAATCGTTCTGTTGCTCTGATGAGTCCAAATATGAGATTTTTGGTTCCAACCATTGTGTCTTTGCGAGACGCAGAGTAGGTGAATGGATGATCTCCGCATATGTGGTTCCCACCGTGAAGCATGGAGGAGGAGGTGTGATGGTGTGGGGGTGCTTTGCTGGTGACACTGTCTGTGATTTATTTAGAATTTAAGGCACACTTAACCAGCATGGCTACCACAGCATTCTGCAGCGATACGCCATCCCATCTGGTTTGCGCTTAGTGGGACTATCATTTGTTTTTCAACAAGACAATGACCCAACACACCTCCAGGCTGTATAAGGGCTATTCGACCAAGAAGGAGAGTGATGGGGTGCTGCATCAGATGACCTGGCCTCCACAATCACCCGACCTCAACCCAATTGAGATGGTTTGGGATGAGTTGGACCGCAGAGTAAAGGAAAAGTAGCCAACAAGTGCTCAGCATATGTGGGAACTCCTTCAAGACTGTTGGAAAAGCATTCCAGGTGAAGCTAGTTTAGAAGATGCCAAGAGTGTGCAAGGCTGTCATCAAGGCAAAGGGTGGCTAATCTAAAATATATTTATATTTCTTTAACACTTTTTTGGTTACTACATGATTCCATATGAGTTATTTCACAGTTTTGATGTCTTCACTATTAGTCTACAATGTAGAAAATAGTACAAATGTAAAAAAAAAAAAAAAAAAAATTAACTTGAGTAGGTGTGTCCAAACGTTTGGCTGGTACTGTAGACTACTGTGATGTGTCTATGATAGTGTGCAGCAGAGACAGGTGTAAGAGACAAAACAGGACACGGACACACAGGACATGACTACTCACTCGAAGACAGCAGGGAAACATTCATTCAGCCCTTTCCTCTTCACCAGAGAGCCTTCGTTGCAGTACATGATGATATCCATTACCTAGAGGAAGGAAAGATAAACACCTAGAAGTAAAGCAGCCTTCCAGCCTCCATTACTAATGTTGCTGCCACATATTCCAAACTAAAAGGTAGACTTCAGAACGGAAGTCAAAATAAAGTCTAATCTTTTTTTTTGTGGCATTGTTGTAGGGAGATGCCAGGTCTCAGACAGTCTCACCTCCACCATCAGGTCTCAGATAGTCTCATCTCCACCATCAGGTCTCAGATAGTCTCATCTCCACCATCAGGTCTCAGACAGTCTCATCTCCACCATCAGGTCTCAGATAGTCTCATCTCCACCATCAGGTCTCAGACAGTCTCATCTCCACCATCAGGTCTCAGACAGTCTCATCTCCACCATCAGGTCTCAGACAGTCTCACCTCCACCATCAGGTCTCAGATAGTCTCATCTCCACCATCAGGTCTCAGACAGTCTCATCTCCACCATCAGGTCTCAGATAGTCTCATCTCCACCATCAGGTCTCAGACAGTCTCATCTTCACCATCAGGTCTCAGATAGTCTCATCTCCACCATCAGGTCTCAGACAGTCTCACCTCCACCATCAGGTCTCAGACAGTCTCATCTCCACCATCAGGTCTCAGACAGTCTCACCTCCACCATCAGGTCTCAGATAGTCTCATCTCCACCATCAGGTCTCAGACAATCTCATCTCCACCATCAGGTCTCAGACAGTCTCATCTCCACCATGAGGTCCACTACGTCAGTGGGCATCATCTCTATGAGGATATCTATGATCCCCTTCCCTCTACACACTCACACTCTCTCTCAGGATATCTATGAGGATATCTATGAACCCCTTCTCTCTCTATCTATCTATCTATCTATCTATCTATCTATCTATCTATCTATCTATCTATCTATGACCCTTAGGATCTCTGTCTTAGCCCGGGTCAGAGAGATGGTGTGGACATTCTGCTGTGACTGGGAGTTAGCCTGCATGACTGGGAGTTAGCCTGCATGACTGGGAGTTAGCCTGCATGACTGGGAGTTAGCCTGCATGGCTGGGAGTTAGCCTGCATGACTGGGAGTTAGCCTGCATGACTGGGAGTTAGCCTGCATGGCTGGGAGTTAGCCTGCATGGCTGTGTGTCTGTGGGACCTAACACAACAGTATATATTGCATATGTAATTATTCATAATTGATTTGATTCCTAATCGTTTATTTGAGGATAACAAATGTAGCAGCATTTGATAAAGGAGAAGAATGACTTATCTGAAGCTGTGGAGAGAGAGAGGAGACAACATGGGGACATGAACAACACGAGGTCGGGTCTCACCTCTCTCTAGTTGCAATGAAGGCGGGTGGTCTGGCAACGAGAGACAGCGCGTGGCGTGCCGAGTCGGCCGCTGGGTTGAGGAGGAGGAGGAGGGAGGAGGAGGCCCATTGTGATGCTAACCAGGCAGCAGGGCGAAGACAGCCGGAGGGAGGGAGGGAGGGGAAAAGAGAGAAAAGAATAAGGGAAGCGTTAGAAACAGAGTGAAAAGATTAGACACGTGTCAGGCCAAGGTCAACGGGATCACTCACACTGAACTGGGTATAATGGACTTCCAAAATGCACAATAATTAGGCCCTGCCCTTGGTGACTCAGCATCCGTCCGTCAGCCAGGCACCGTCACACACAGGGCCTTGTACGGACTCACACACACACACACTTACTCAAACACACACACACGGGCCCATGCCACTAGCTAGCCATGGAAATTGAGAATAGTTGGTGCTGTCTGAAATGGAGTGCCAGTGGCCCGCTTGTTAACAAATGATCTGAGTGGGGGACCACGTGAATATGGGTTAGAAGGGGGTCAGGGGTAACGGACCAGGTGAATATGGGTTAGGAGGGGGTTAGGGGTAACGGACCAGGTGAATATGGGTTAGGAGGGGGTTAGGGGTAACGGACCAGGTGAATATGGGTTAGGAGGGGCTCAGGGGTAACGGACCAGGTGAATATGGGTTAGGAGGGGCTCAGGGGTAACGGACCAGGTGAATATGGGTTAGGAGGGGGTCAGGGGTAATGGACCAGGTGAATATGGATTAGGATGGGTTAGGGGTAACGGACCAGGTGAATATGGATTAGGAGGGGGTTAGGGGTAACGGACCAGGTGAATATGGGTTAGGATGGGGTTAGGGGTAACGGACCAGGTGAATATGGGTCAGGGGTAACAGACCAGGTGAATATGGGTTAGGAGGGGGTTAGGGGCAGTTTGAGGTAGGGGAGCAGAGGGGTGAACCACTTCAAAGGTTCAGGGCTTATTGTGAGCGGGAGGCTACGCTGCTCTGCTCTTTAGACAAACGGCTAATCTGTCCTCCAACATTGTCCTTATTCCCCCCCTCCAGTCCAGCCTGTCCCTTCCCCTCCCAGCCCAGCCCAGCCTGCCCCCCCCAGCCAAGCCCAGCCTGCCCCCCCATCACCCATCAACACACGGCCCAGTGCACTAGTGTTCCACTCAGCAGGACAACCGTGGTCTGGACTCCTCAAGGTCAAACAGCACAAGTTTAACCAACCCATATCCAACACACACGTTCAGCACAGCGTTCTGTATCAGAAAGTAGGCCTACACTCTATGAAGCACTCGTTTCATTTTATTTTATTTAACTAGGCAAGTCAGTTAACAACAAATTCTTATTTTCAATGACGGCCTAGGAACAGTGGGTTAACTGCCTGTTCAGGGGCAGAACGACAGATTTGTACCTTGTCAGCTCGGGGGTTTTGAACTTGCAACCTTTCGGTTACTAGTCCAACGCTCTAACCACTAGGCTACCCTAATGACCTCCCTGCATAAACTTCCACCGTACCTTTCATTTGTTAACTTACAGACTTACTGTAACATACTTACATACTTACAGTATGTTTATAACATGTTACATGACTTGTCAGTGAGTCTATCCAAGAGAATACACACCGAACAAAATGTAAACAACATGTCAAGTGTTGACCCACTGTTTCATGAACTAAAATCAAAATGTTCCATACACACAGAAAGCTTATTGCTCTCAAATGTCGCGCACAAATTTGTTTACATCCCTGTTAGTGAGCATTTCTCCTTGGCTAAGATAATCCATCCACCTGATAGGTGTGGCATATCAATAAGCTTATTAATTAGCATGATCATTACACAGGTGCACCTTGTGCTGGGGGCAATAAAAGGCCACTCTAAAATGTGCAGTTTTGTCACACAACGCCACAGATGTCTCAAGTTGAGGGAGCATGCAACTTGCATGCTGATTGCAGGAATGTCCACCAGAATTGTTTCCAGATAATGTAATGTCAATTTCTCTATCATAAGCCGCCTCCAATGTAATTTTAGAGAATTTGCCAGTATGTCCAACCGGCCTCACAACCACAGACCACGTGTAACCACGCCATCCCAGGACCTCCACATCTGGCTTCTTCACCTGTGGGATTGTCTGAGACCAGCCACCTGGACAGCTGATCAAATTGTGGGTTTACAGAACCAAAGAATTTCTGCACAAACTGTCAGAAACCGTCTCAGGGAAGCTCATTTGCGTGCTCTTCGTCCTCACAGTGCTCGTCGTCCTCACCAGGGTCTTGACCCGACTGCAGTTCGACGTCGTAAACAACTTCAGTGGGAAAATGCTCACCTTCGATGGCCACTGGCACGCTGGAGAAGTGTGGTCTTCACAGATGAAATCCCGTACCGGGCAGGTGGCAAACAGCGTGTATGGCGTCATGTGGGCGAGCGGTTTGCTGATGTCAACGTTGTGAACAGAGGGCCCCATGGTGGTGGTGGGGTTATGGTATGGTGTTTACTGATGTCAACGTTGTGAACAGAGGGCCCCATGGTGGCGGTGGGGTTATGGTATGGTGTTTACTGATGTCAACGTTGTGAACAGAGGGCCCCATGGTGGAGGTGGGGTTATGGTATGGTGTTTACTGATGTCAACGTTGTGAACAGAGGGCCCCACGGTGGAGGTGGAGTTATGGTATGGACAGAGGGCCCCACGGTGGAGGTGGGGTTATGGTATAGACAGAGGGCCCCACGGTGGAGGTGGGGTTATGGTATGGTGTTTACTGATGTCAACGTTGTGAACAGAGGGCCCCACGGTGGAGGTGGGGTTATGGTATGGACAGAGGGCCCCACGGTGGAGGTGGGGTTATGGTATAGACAGAGGGCCCCACGGTGGAGGTGGGGTTATGGTATGGGGCAGGAATAAGCTACGGACAACCAACACAATTGCATTTTATCGATGTCAATTTGAAGTGACAGAGGTACCGTGACGAGATCCTGAGGCCCGTTGTCGTGCCATTCATCCGCCGCCATCACCTCATGTTTCAGCATGATAATGCACGACCCCATGTCGCAAGGATCTGTACACAATACCTGGAAGTTGAAAATGTCCCAGTTCTTCCATGGCCTGCATACTCACCAGACACGTCACCCATTGAGCATGTTTGGGATGCTCTGGATTGACATGTACAACAGCATTTTTCCAGTTCCCGCCAATATCCAGCAACTTCGCACAGCCATTGAAGAGGAGTGGGCCAACATTCCACAGGCCACAATTAAAAGCCTGATCCACTGATCAAGCGAAGGAGATGTGTCGGGTTACATGGGGAAAATGGTGGTAATACCACCTGATACTGACTGGTTCTCTCATCCACGTCCCTACCTTTTGTTTTAAAGGTATCTGTGACCAACAGATGCATATTTGTATTCCCAGTCATGTGAAATCCATAGATTAGGACCTAATGAATTTATTTCAATTGACTGATTTCCTTATATGAAAAGTAACTGAAATTGTTGTGTTTATATGTGTAGGTGTAGGAAACATGGGTAAGTCAAGCCAATGTCTCAGTATAAACAAAACACATGAATTTATTGTCAAGATACAGTATACATGTTTATTACATTTTTTTATTTTTTATTCAACATATAACTAGGCAGGTCAGTTAAGAACACATTCTTATTTTACAATGACGGCCAACCCCCGACCAAACCCGGACGACGCTGGGCCAACTGTGCACCACCCTATGGGACTTACAATCACTGCCTGTTGTGACACAGCCTGGAATCGAACCAGGGGGTCTGTAGTGATGCCTCTAGGACTGAGATGCAGTTCCCTTTAGACCGGTGCGCCACTCAGGAAAGCCCCATGTAGGCCTTACAGACCAATCGATGTCACGCTTGTACAGTAGCTTAGACGGGTAGGTCAGGGCCTGTATTCACAAAGTGTCTAAAGAGAAGGAGTGCTGGTCTAGGATCAGTTTGACCTTGTAGATGATAAGGAATGAGATTAGACGGACAAATGGGGGCCTGATCCTAGATCAACACTGTTGTTTAGTAGTAGGGCTGTCTTCTCTGCCCAGGTGAAGCTGTGTGGAGAGCAACAGACTTAAACCCAGGCTTCCCCTGCCAACTGTCAGCCGCTGTGATTGGATCAGAGAGATCATATTAATAAGAGATCATATTGATAAGAGATCATATTAGTAAGAGATCATATTAATAAGAGATCATATTGATAAGATATCATATTAGTAAGAGATCATATTGATAAGAGATCATATTAATAAGAGATCATATTGCTAAGAGATCATATTAATAAGAGATCATATTGATAAGAGATCATATTGATAAGAGATGATATTAATAAGAGATCATATTGCTAAGATATCATACTAATAAGATATCATATTGATAAGATATCATATTAGTAAGAGATCATATTGATAAGAGATCATATTGCTAAGATATCATACTAATAAGAGATCATATTGCTAAGAGATCATATTGCTCGTCACTTTCAAACACACCTCAGCTTGGTAAAACACACACACACAAACACCAAAATGCTCATCTTTCTCCCTCTCCCTCTCTCGTAGTTTTGTGGACATTAAGGATCCTCAACTACATATTTACAGGATAGAGGAATAGATCACACACACACACAAAATCACACACACACACACACAGACAAACTCGCACACACAGACACACAATGATTGATTATTTGTGAGCTAGGAGGGAGTGGAAAATATCTATTACCCCAGTCACATGGCTTGACTCATTGGTGACCTGGCACATATATAGTCCTGGTACAGACACAGACCTGGTACAGACACAGACCTGGTACAGCCAAAGACCTGGTACAGACAAAGACCTGGTACAGACACAGACCTGGTACAGACACAGACCTGGTACAGACACAGTCCTGGTACAGACACAGACCTGGTACAGACACAGACCTGGTACAGCCACAGACCTGGTACAGACACAGACCTGGTACAGACCTGGTACAGACACAGACCTGGTACAGACACAGACCTGGTACAGACCTGGTACAGCTACAGACATGGTACAGACACAGACCTGGTACAGACACAGTCCTGGTACAGACACAGACCTGTTACAGACACAGACCTGGTACAGCCACAGACCTGGTACAGCCACAGACCTGGTACAGACACAGACCTGGTACAGACCTGGTACAGACACAGCCCTGGTACAGCCACAGACCTGGTACAGACACAGACCTGGTACAGACCTGGTACAGCTACAGACCTGGTACAGCTACAGACCTGGTACAGCTACAGACCTGGTACAGCCACAGACCTGGTACAGCTACAGACCTGGTACAGCCACAGACCTGGTACAGCCACAGACCTGGTACAGCTACAGACCTGGTACAGACACAGACCTGGTACAGCCACATACCTGGTACAGACACAGACCTGGTACAGCCACAGACCTGGTATAGCCACAGACCTGGTACAGCTACAGACCTGGTACAGCTACAGACCTGGTACAGCCCTGGTACAGCCACAGACCTGGTACAGATCTGGTACAGCCACATACCTGGTACAGACCTGGTACAGCTACAGACCTGGTACAGCCACATACCTGGTACAGACCTGGTACAGTCACAGACCTGGTACAGACCTGGTACAGCCACAGACCTGGTACAGCCACAGACCTGGTACAGATCTGGTACAGACCTGGTACAGACCTAGTACAGACCTGGTACAGCCACATACCTGGTATAGACCTGGTACAGCTACAGACCTGGTACAGCTACAGACCTGGTACAGCCCTGGTACAGCCACAGGCCTGGTACAGCTACAGACCTGGTACATCTACAGACCTGGTACAGACACAGACCTGGTACAGCCCTGGTACAGCCACAGACCTGGTACAGCCACAGACCTGGTACAGCTACAGACCTGGTACAGCTACAGACCTGGTACAGCCACAGACCTGGTACAGACCTGGTACAGCCACATACCTGGTACAGACCTGGTACAGAAACAGACCTGGTACAGACCTGGTACAGACCTGGTACAGCCACAGACCTGGTACAGATCTGGTACAGACCTGGTACAGACCTGGTACAGCCACAGGCCTGGTACAGCTACAGAACTGGTACATCTACAGACCTGGTACAGACACAGACCTGGTACAGCCCTGGTACAGCTACAGACCTGGTACAGCCACAGACCTGGTACAGCCACAGACCTGGTACAGACCTGGTACAGCCACATACCTGGTACAGACCTGGTACAGCCACATACCTGGTACAGACCTGGTACAGAAACAGACCTGGTACAGACCTGGTACAGACCTGGTACAGCCACAGACCTGGTACAGCCACAGACCTGGTACAGATCTGGTACAGACCTGGTACAGACCTGGTACAGCCACAGGCCTGGTACAGCTACAGACCTGGTACATCTACAGACCTGGTACAGACACAGACCTGGTACAGCCCTGGTACAGCCACAGACCTGGTACAGCTACAGACCTGGTACATCTACAGACCTGGTACAGACACAGACCTGGTACAGCCCTGGTACAGCCACAGACCTGGTACAGCCACAGACCTGGTACAGCTACAGACCTGGTACAGCTACAGACCTGGTACAGCCACAGACCTGGTACAGACCTGGTACAGCCACATACCTGGTACAGACCTGGTACAGACCTGGTACAGCCACAGACCTGGTACAGCTACAGACCTGGTACAGACCTGGTACAGCCACAGACCTGGTACAGATCTGGTACAGACCTGGTACAGACCTGGTACAGCCACATACCTGGTACAGAACTGGTACAGCCACAGACCTGGTACAGATCTGATACAGATCTGGTACAGAGCTGGTACAGACCTGGTACAGCCACATCCCTGGTACAGACCTGGTACAGACACAGACCTGGTACAGACCTGGTATAGACCTGGTACAGACCTGGTACAGCCACATACCTGGTACAGACCTGGTACAGAAACAGACCTGGTACATACCTGGTACAGACCTGGTACAGAAACAGACCTGGTACAGACCTGGTACAGACCTGGTACAGCCACAGACCTGGTACAGATCTGGTACAGACCTGGTACAGACCTGGTACAGCCACAGGCCTGGTACAGCTACAGAACTGGTACATCTACAGACCTGGTACAGACACAGACCTGGTACAGCCCTGGTACAGCTACAGACCTGGTACAGCCACAGACCTGGTACAGCCACAGACCTGGTACAGACCTGGTACAGCCACATACCTGGTACAGACCTGGTACAGCCACATACCTGGTACAGACCTGGTACAGAACAGACCTGGTACAGACCTGGTACAGACCTGGTACAGCCACAGACCTGGTACAGCCACAGACCTGGTACAGATCTGGTACAGACCTGGTACAGACCTGGTACAGCCACAGGCCTGGTACAGCTACAGACCTGGTACATCTACAGACCTGGTACAGACACAGACCTGGTACAGCCCTGGTACAGCCACAGACCTGGTACAGCTACAGACCTGGTACATCTACAGACCTGGTACAGACACAGACCTGGTACAGCCCTGGTACAGCCACAGACCTGGTACAGCCACAGACCTGGTACAGCTACAGACCTGGTACAGCTACAGACCTGGTACAGCCACAGACCTGGTACAGACCTGGTACAGCCACATACCTGGTACAGACCTGGTACAGACCTGGTACAGCCACAGACCTGGTACAGCTACAGACCTGGTACAGACCTGGTACAGCCACAGACCTGGTACAGATCTGGTACAGACCTGGTACAGCCACATACCTGGTACAGAACTGGTACAGCCACAGACCTGGTACAGATCTGATACAGATCTGGTACAGAGCTGGTACAGACCTGGTACAGCCACATCCCTGGTACAGACCTGGTACAGACACAGACCTGGTACAGACCTGGTATAGACCTGGTACAGACCTGGTACAGACCTGGTACAGCCACATACCTGGTACAGACCTGGTACAGCTACAGACCTGGTACAGCCACATACCTGGTACAGACCTGGTACAGTCACAGACCTGGTACAGACCTGGTACAGCCACAGACCTGGTACAGCCACAGACCTGGTACAGATCTGGTACAGACCTGGTACAGACCTAGTACAGACCTGGTACAGCCACATACCTGGTATAGACCTGGTACAGCTACAGACCTGGTACAGCCCTGGTACAGCCACAGGCCTGGTACAGCTACAGACCTGGTACATCTACAGACCTGGTACAGACACAGACCTGGTACAGCCCTGGTAAAGCCACAGACCTGGCACAGCCACAGACCTGGTACAGCTACAGACCTGGTACAGCTACAGACCTGGTACAGCCACAGACATGGTACAGACCTGGTACAGCCACATACCTGGTACAGACCTGGTACAGAAACAGACCTGGTACAGACCTGGTACAGACCTGGTACAGCCACAGACCTGGTACAGCCACAGACCTGGTACAGATCTGGTACAGACCTGGTACAGACCTGGTACAGCCACAGGCCTGGTACAGCTACAGACCTGGTACATCTACAGACCTGGTACAGACACAGACCTGGTACAGCCCTGGTACAGCTACAGACCTGGTACAGCCACAGACCTGGTACAGCCACAGACCTGGTACAGACCTGGTACAGCCACATACCTGGTACAGACCTGGTACAGCCACATACCTGGTACAGACCTGGTACAGAAACAGACCTGGTACAGACCTGGTACAGACCTGGTACAGCCACAGACCTGGTACAGCCACAGACCTGGTACAGATCTGGTACAGACCTGGTACAGACCTGGTACAGCCACAGGCCTGGTACAGCTACAGACCTGGTACATCTACAGACCTGGTACAGACACAGCCCTGGTACAGCCACAGACCTGGTACAGCTACAGACCTGGTACATCTACAGACCTGGTACAGACACAGACCTGGTACAGCCCTGGTACAGCCACAGACCTGGTACAGCCACAGACCTGGTACAGCTACAGACCTGGTACAGCTACAGACCTGGTACAGCCACAGACCTGGTACAGACCTGGTACAGCCACATACCTGGTACAGACCTGGTACAGACCTGGTACAGCCACAGACCTGGTACAGCTACAGACCTGGTACAGACCTGGTACATACCTGGTACAGACCTGGTACAGACCTGGTACAGCCACAGACCTGGTACAGCTACAGACCTGGTACAGACCTGGTACAGCCACAGACCTGGTACAGCTACAGATCTGGTACAGACCAGGTACAGACCTGGTACAGCCACATACCTGGTACAGAACTGGTACAGACACAGACTTGGTACAGATCTGATACAGATCTGGTACAGACCTGGTACAGACCTGGTACAGCCACAGTCTGTTGTCTGGTGTCTGGAACAGAACAGACATGAGTCTGTTGTCTGGAACAGAACAGACATGAGTCTGTTGTCTGGAACAGAACATACATGAGTCTGTTGTCTGGAACAGAACAGACACGAGTCTGTTGTCTGTTGTCTGGAACAGAACAGACACGAGTCTGTTGTCTGGTGTCTGGAACAGAACAGACACGAGTCTGTTGTCTGTAACAGAACAGACATGAGTCTGTTGTCTGGTGTCTGGAACAGAACAGACACGAGTCTGTTGTCTGGTGTCTAGAACAGAACAGACACGAGTCTGTTGTCTGGTGTCTAGAACAGAACAGACATGAGTCTGTTGTCTGGTGTCTGGAACAGAACAGACATGAGTCTGTTGTCTGGTGTCTGGTGTCTGGAACAGAACAGACATGAGTCTGTTGTCTGGAACAGAACAGACATGAGTCTGTTGTCTGGAACAGAACATACATGAGTCTGTTGTCTGTAACAGAACAGACATGAGTCTGTTGTCTGGTGTCTGGAACAGAACAGACACGAGTCTGTTGTCTGGTGTCTAGAACAGAACAGACACGAGTCTGTTGTCTGGTGTCTGGAACAGAACAGACACGAGTCTGTTGTCTGGTGTCTGGAACAGAACAGACATGAGTCTGTTGTCTGTTGTCTGGAACAGAACAGACATGAGTCTGGTGTCTGGAACAGAACAGACATGAGTCTGTTGTCTGGTGTCTGGAACAGAACAGACACTAGTCTGTTGTCTGGTGTCTAGAACAGAACAGACATGAGTCTGTTGTCTGGTGTCTGGAACAGAACAGACACGAGTCTGGTGTCTGGAACAGAACAGACATGAGTCTGTTGTCTGGTGTCTAGAACAGAACAGACACGAGTCTGTTGTCTGGTGTCTGGAACAGAACAGACACGAGTCTGTTGTCTGGTGTCTGGAACAGAACAGACACGAGTCTGTTGTCTGGTGTCTAGAACAGAACAGACATGAGTCTGGTGTCTAGAACAGAACAGAAATGAGTCTGTTGTCTGGTGTCTGGAACAGAACAGACACGAGTCTGTTGTCTGGTGTCTGGAACAGAACAGACACGAGTCTGTTGTCTGGTGTCTGGAACAGAACAGACATGAGTCTGTTGTCTGGTGTCTGGAACAGAACAGACATGAGTCTGTTGTCTGGAACAGAACAGACATGAGTCTGTTGTCTGGTGTCTGGAACAGAACAGACATGAGTCTGTTGTCTGGTGTCTGGAACAGAACAGACATGAGTCTGTTGTCTGGTGTCTGGAACAGAACAGACACGAGTCTGTTGTCTGGTGTCTAGAACAGAACAGACATGAGTCTGTTGTCTGGTGTCTAGAACAGAACAGACATGAGTCTGTTGTCTGGTGTCTGGAACAGAACAGACACGAGTCTGTTGTCTGTTGTCTGTTACAGAACAGACATGAGCCTGTTGTCTGGTGTCTGGAACAGAACAGACATGAGTCTGTTGTCTGGAACAGAACAGACATGAGTCTGTTGTCTGGAACAGAACAGACATGAGTCTGTTGTCTGGAACAGAACAGACACGAGTCTGTTGTCTGGTGTCTGGAACAGAACAGACATGAGTCTGTTGTCTGGTGTCTGGAACAGAACAGACATGAGTCTGTTGTCTGGTGTCTAGAACAGAACAGACACGAGTCTGTTGTCTGGTGTCTAGAACAGAACAGACACGAGTCTGTTGTCTGGTGTCTGGAACAGAACAGACACGATTCTGGTGTCTGGAACAGAACAGACACGATTCTGTTGTCTGGAACAGAACAGACACGATTCTGTTGTCTGGAACAGAACAGACACGAGTCTGTTGTCTGGTGTCTGGAACAGAACAGACATGAGTCTGTTGTCTGTTGTCTGGAACAGAACAGACATGAGTCTGGTGTCTGGTGTCTAGAACAGAACAGACATGAGTCTGTTGTCTGGTACAGAACAGACACGAGTCTGTTGTCTGGTGTCTGGAACAGAACAGACACAAGTCTGTTGTCTGGTGTCTAGAACAGAACAGACATGAGTCTGTTGTCTGGAACAGAACAGACATGAGTCTGTTGTCTGGAACAGAACAGACATGAGTCTGTTGTCTGGTGTCTAGAACAGAACAGACATGAGTCTGTTGTCTGGTGTCTGGAACAGAACAGACACGAGTCTGTTGTCTGGTGTCTAGAACAGAACAGACATGAGTCTGTTGTCTGGTACAGAACAGACACGAGTCTGTTGTCTGGTGTCTGGAACAGAACAGACACAAGTCTGTTGTCTGGTGTCTAGAACAGAACAGACATGAGTCTGTTGTCTGGAACAGAACAGACATGAGTCTGTTGTCTGGAACAGAACAGACATGAGTCTGTTGTCTGGTGTCTGGAACAGAACAGACACGAGTCTGTTGTCTGGTGTCTAGAACAGAACAGACACGAGTCTGTTGTCTGGTGTCTAGAACAGAACAGACACAAGTCTGTTGTCTGGTGTCTAGAACAGAACAGACACAAGTCTGTTGTCTGGTGTCTGGAACAGAACAGACACGAGTCTGTTGTCTGGTGTCTAGAACAGAACAGACATGAGTCTGTTGTCTGGAACAGAACAGACATGAGTCTGTTGTCTGGAACAGAACAGACATGAGTCTGTTGTCTGGAACAGAACAGACATGAGTCTGTTGTCTGGAACAGAACAGACACGAGTATGTTGTCTGAAACAGAACAGACATGAGTCTGTTGTCTGGAAAAGAACAGACATGAGTCTGTTGTCTGGAACAGAACAGACACGAGTCTGTTGTCTGTAACAGAACAGACATGAGTATGTTGTCTGGTGTCTGTAACAGAACAGACATGAGTCTGTTGTCTGGTGTCTAGAACAGAACAGACATGAGTCTGTTGTCTGGTGTCTAGAACAGAACAGACACGAGTCTGTTGTCTGGTGTCTAGAACAGAACAGACATGAGTCTGTTGTCTGGTGTCTGGAACAGAACAGACATGAGTCTGGTGTCTGGAACAGAACAGACATGAGTCTGTTGTCTGGTGTCTAGAACAGAACAGACATGAGTCTGTTGTCTGGTGTCTGGAACAGAACAGACACGAGTCTGTTGTCTGGTGTCTAGAACAGAACAGACATGAGTCTGTTGTCTGGTGTCTGGAACAGAACAGACACGAGTCTGTTGTCTGGTGTCTAGAACAGAACAGACATGAGTCTGTTGTCTGGTGTCTGGAACAGAACAGACACGAGTCTGGTGTCTGGAACAGAACAGACATGAGTCTGTTGTCTGGTGTCTAGAACAGAACAGACATGAGTCTGTTGTCTGGTGTCTGGAACAGAACAGACACGAGTCTGTTGTCTGGTGTCTAGAACAGAACAGACATGAGTCTGGTGTCTAGAACAGAACAGACATGAGTCTGTTGTCTGGTGTCTGGAACAGAACAGACACGAGTCTGTTGTCTGGTGTCTGGAACAGAACAGACATGAGTCTGTTGTCTGGAACAGAACAGACATGAGTCTGTTGTCTGGTGTCTGGAACAGAACAGACATGAGTCTGTTGTCTGGTGTCTGGAACAGAACAGACACGAGTCTGTTGTCTGGTGTCTGGAACAGAACAGACACGAGTCTGTTGTCTGGTGTCTAGAACAGAACAGACATGAGTCTGTTGTCTGGTGTCTGGAACAGAACAGACACGAGTCTGTTGTCTGTTGTCTGTTACAGAACAGACATGAGTCTGTTGTCTGGTGTCTAGAACAGAACAGACATGAGTCTGTTGTCTGGTGTCTAGAACAGAACAGACATGAGTCTGTTGTCTGGTGTCTGGAACAGAACAGACACGAGTCTGTTGTCTGTTGTCTGTTACAGAACAGACATGAGTCTGTTGTCTGGTGTCTGGAACAGAACAGACATGAGTCTGTTGTCTGGAACAGAACAGACATGAGTCTGTTGTCTGGAACAGAACAGACATGAGTCTGTTGTCTGGAACAGAACAGACATGAGTCTGTTGTCTGGAACAGAACAGACACGAGTCTGTTGTCTGGTGTCTGGAACAGAACAGACACGAGTCTGTTGTCTGTAACAGAACAGACATGAGTCTGTTGTCTGGTGTCTGTAACAGAACAGACATGAGTCTGTTGTCTGGTGTCTGGAACAGAACAGACATGAGTCTGTTGTCTGGTGTCTAGAACAGAACAGACACGAGTCTGTTGTCTGGTGTCTAGAACAGAACAGACACGAGTCTGTTGTCTGGTGTCTGGAACAGAACAGACACGATTCTGGTGTCTGGAACAGAACAGACACGATTCTGTTGTCTGGAACAGAACAGACACGATTCTGTTGTCTGGAACAGAACAGACACGAGTCTGTTGTCTGGTGTCTGGAACAGAACAGACATGAGTCTGTTGTCTGTTGTCTGGAACAGAACAGACATGAGTCTGGTGTCTGGAACAGAACAGACATGAGTCTGTTGTCTGGTGTCTAGAACAGAACAGACATGAGTCTGTTGTCTGGAACAGAACAGACACGAGTCTGTTGTCTGGTGTCTAGAACAGAACAGACATGAGTCTGTTGTCTGGTGTCTGGAACAGAACAGACACGAGTCTGTTGTCTGGTGTCTAGAACAGAACAGACATGAGTCTGTTGTCTGGTGTCTGGAACAGAACAGACACGAGTCTGTTGTCTGGTGTCTAGAACAGAACAGACATGAGTCTGTTGTCTGGTACAGAACAGACACGAGTCTGTTGTCTGGTGTCTGGAACAGAACAGACACGAGTCTGTTGTCTGGTGTCTAGAACAGAACAGACATGAGTCTGTTGTCTGGAACAGAACAGACATGAGTCTGTTGTCTGGTGTCTGGAACAGAACAGACACGAGTCTGTTGTCTGGTGTCTAGAACAGAACAGACACAAGTCTGTTGTCTGGTGTCTGGAACAGAACAGACACGAGTCTGTTGTCTGGTGTCTAGAACAGAGAAGACATGAGTCTGTTGTCTGGAACAGAACAGACATGAGTCTGTTGTCTGGAACAGAACAGACATGAGTCTGTTGTCTGGAACAGAACAGACACGAGTATGTTGTCTGAAACAGAACAGACATGAGTCTGTTGTCTGGAAAAGAACAGACATGAGTCTGTTGTCTGGAACAGAACAGACACGAGTCTGTTGTCTGTAACAGAACAGACATGAGTCTGTTGTCTGGTGTCTAGAACAGAACAGACATGAGTCTGTTGTGTTGTCTGTAACAGAACAGACATGAGTCTGTTGTCTGGTGTCTAGAACAGAACAGACATGAGTCTGTTGTCTGGTGTCTGGAACAGAACAGACACGAGTCTGTTATCTGTTGTCTGTTACAGAACAGACACGAGTCTGTTGTCTGTTGTCTGTTACAGAACAGACATGAGTCTGTTGTCTGTTGTCTGGAACAGAACAGACATGAGTCTGTTGTCTGGTGTCTAGAACAGAACAGACATGAGTCTGTTGTCTGGAACAGAACAGACACGAGTCTGTTGTCTGGTGTCTAGAACAGAACAGACATGAGTCTGTTGTCTGGAACAGAACAGACACGAGTCTGTTGTCTGGTGTCTAGAACAGAACAGACATGAGTCTGTTGTCTGGTGTCTGGAACAGAACAGACACGAGTCTGTTGTCTGGTGTCTAGAACAGAACAGACATGAGTCTGTTGTCTGGTGTCTGGAACAGAACAGACACGAGTCTGTTGTCTGGTGTCTAGAACAGAACAGACATGAGTCTGTTGTCTGGTACAGAACAGACACGAGTCTGTTGTCTGGTGTCTGGAACAGAACAGACACGAGTCTGTTGTCTGGTGTCTAGAACAGAACAGACATGAGTCTGTTGTCTGGTGTCTGGAACAGAACAGACATGAGTCTGTTGTCTGGAACAGAACAGACATGAGTCTGTTGTCTGGTGTCTGGAACAGAACAGACACGAGTCTGTTGTCTGGTGTCTAGAACAGAACAGACACAAGTCTGTTGTCTGGTGTCTGGAACAGAACAGACACGAGTCTGTTGTCTGGTGTCTAGAACAGAACAGACATGAGTCTGTTGTCTGGAACAGAACAGACATGAGTCTGTTGTCTGGAACAGAACAGACATGAGTCTGTTGTCTGGAACAGAACAGACACGAGTATGTTGTCTGAAACAGAACAGACATGAGTCTGTTGTCTGGAAAAGAACAGACATGAGTCTGTTGTCTGGTGTCTAGAACAGAACAGACATGAGTCTGTTGTCTGGTGTCTGGAACAGAACAGACATGAGTCTGTTGTCTGGAACAGAACAGACATGAGTCTGTTGTCTGGTGTCTGGAACAGAACAGACACGAGTCTGTTGTCTGGTGTCTAGAACAGAACAGACACAAGTCTGTTGTCTGGTGTCTGGAACAGAACAGACACGAGTCTGTTGTCTGGTGTCTAGAACAGAACAGACATGAGTCTGTTGTCTGGAACAGAACAGACATGAGTCTGTTGTCTGGAACAGAACAGACATGAGTCTGTTGTCTGGAACAGAACAGACACGAGTATGTTGTCTGAAACAGAACAGACATGAGTCTGTTGTCTGGAAAAGAACAGACATGAGTCTGTTGTCTGGAACAGAACAGACACGAGTCTGTTGTCTGTAACAGAACAGACATGAGTCTGTTGTCTGGTGTCTAGAACAGAACAGACATGAGTCTGTTGTGTTGTCTGTAACAGAACAGACATGAGTCTGTTGTCTGGTGTCTAGAACAGAACAGACATGAGTCTGTTGTCTGGTGTCTGGAACAGAACAGACACGAGTCTGTTATCTGTTGTCTGTTACAGAACAGACACGAGTCTGTTGTCTGTTGTCTGTTACAGAACAGACATGAGTCTGTTGTCTGTTGTCTGGAACAGAACAGACATGAGTCTGTTGTCTGGAACAGAACAGACACGAGTCTGTTGTCTGGTGTCTGGAACAGAACAGACATGAGTCTGTTGTCTGGAACAGAACAGACATGAGTCTGTTGTCTGGTGTCTGGAACAGAACAGACATGAGTCTGTTGTCTGGAACAGAACAGACATGAGTCTGGTGTCTGGAACAGAACAGACATGAGTCTGTTGTCTGGTGTCTGGAACAGAACAGACATGAGTCTGTTGTCTGGTGTCTGGAACAGAACAGACACGAGTCTGTTGTCTGTAACAGAACAGACATGAGTCTGTTGTCTGGTGTCTAGAACAGAACAGACATGAGTCTGTTGTCTGGTGTCTGGAACAGAACAGACATGAGTCTGTTGTCTGGTGTCTGGAACAGAACAGACACGAGTCTGTTGTCTGGTGTCTGGAACAGAACAGACACGAGTCTGTTGTCTGGTGTCTGGAACAGAACAGACATGAGTCTGTTGTCTGGTGTCTAGAACAGAACAGACATGAGTCTGTTGTCTGGTGTCTGGAACAGAACAGACACGAGTCTGTTGTCTGGTGTCTAGAACAGAACAGACATGAGTCTGTTGTCTGGTGTCTGGAACAGAACAGACATGAGTCTGTTGTCTGGTGTCTAGAACAGCGCTGGACCCTATTAACACTATTGGTGCTGACCCAATCTAAATAGTGGTGGTGGACTTGTAATCAGGGCAGCTACAGTACGTAAAGCTTCTTGGTTTGGCTCGGCTTAGTAGTGTGAAACACATTGGGTAGAGTTATAGGGGATACAGGGTACTGGGTGTCAAACCTAATCCCAGATTGGGGGAGGGGAGGGGGGGTTCCTCTGCGGAGATGGGAGAACCTTACAGAAAGACAAACATCTTTGCAGCACTCCACTAATCAGGCCTTTATGATAGAGTGGCCAGACGGAAGCCACTCCTCAATTCAAATCAGTAAAAGGCACATGACAGTCCGCTTGGAGTTGGCCAAAAGGCACATGACAGACAGTCCGCTTGGAGTTGGCCAAAAGGCACATGACAGTCCGCTTGGAGTTGGCCAAAAGGCACATGACAGTCCGCTTGGAGTTAGCCAAAAGGCACATGACAGACAGTCCGCTTGGAGTTAGCCAAAAGGCACATGACAGACAGTCCACTTGGAGTTGGCCAAAAGGCACATGACAGACAGTCCGCTTGGAGTTAGCCAAAAGGCACCTAAAAATTCTCAGAATATGAGAAACAAGATTTTCTGGTCTGATGAAATCAAGATTGAACTCGTTTTAGTTGATACATTTTATATCCGAAATATAGCCTTACTATTTTAATTTCCAACAATATATCTGATAACTCTGATAACGCTCAGATAATGCTCCAATAATGCTCCGATAAAGCTCCGATAATGCTCCGATAATGCATGGTCCATACCATATGTTTCTTAAAACAAAGGGACATGTACTCCTTTAGATACATCATATAACTTTCATTTCTTTTGTCATTCTTCTGAAACGAAGTCAGAGGCAATTCAAACAATACGGGCTAATGCTTTGTTCCTTTCCACCTTTCATTTTCGCTTTCTCTCACCTCACACACACACTCACACACACACACACACACACACACACACACACACACACACACACACACACAATCCTTAAATGTACATATTGATGTGGCTGATTCTGAACATCCAGAATCACACACATCATTATGTAAATTAAAAGATTGCTTGATATCAGCGTCAATATCATAGCCTAGCCTAGCCTAGCCTAGCCTAGCCTAGCCTAGCTGTTGAAAGAACATTTCCAAAGGGACATTTGACATTGGACAGTGTATTTTTACAGGTATTTAAGTTTACTACAGTATTATTATGATAAAGACAGACATTTGTTTTTAATAAAATATGATATCTAACATGATATATATATATATATATTAAACTGTAATCTTAAGCATTTAATTCATTCAAAATGATTTGCTATTCCCCCTAGGACCTAGATTGATAAAATAGTATATTCTATAACACTTTTACATTTAAAATTATGCATTTGACACATTTCTATAACCAATAACACAGAAACAACTGAATTGATATATATATACACAACTCTGAATATATATATATTTATACAAATAACTCTTTCTCTCTCTTTATCCTTGTGTCTCTCTCTCTCTCTCTCTCACACACACACACACTTAACTTAAAAATTATTATTTTAAAAGTTCAGATATGAAATGGTATTTATTCGGTTATACAAAGTGTGTGTACGCCATGTGTCTCATTGTGAGGAAGTGCTCAGATCTTTCCCTGTGGAAAGGGGATTATTTGAGAGATGAGTGATTTACATGAATCGGACTAACAGCCATTCCCTTGGTTAGATAACTATCCACCTGTTTGTCAATACACTCAGTTCAAAGATGCAGCCTGTCAGGCAGACGATACACATGTAAGACTCCTCACCAGCAATATATCTAAATAGCCAGTCAGGTATACGCATATGAACAAATAAAGGATAGGCCATACAGAGTACAGAGGAGAAGAGAGTGTGTGTGTGTGTGTGTGTGCGTATGTGTGTATAATGTTGCATTTTTCTTCACACACTGCTCTCTGTCCAGCAGTGTGTAGTCCCTATGATTTTCAACGTTATTTAATTTCATTATTGGACTGATTCTCCACAAAATATGAATAATTCTGCTTTATATATCTACTGATACTCTCATATCATTCCTATAAACCACTAATTATATTCTGCCTTGTATCATTGATCTTCTTCCGTGGCTTCTGTTGCTGTAACTTAAAGGCCAATGTCAGTCAAAAAAATGTGATTTCCCATGTTTTATATATATTTCCACACTATGAGGTTGTAGTAATACTGTGAAATTGTGAAAATTATGATAATGCACTTTTAGTGTAAGAGCCGTTTTTTGAAAGACCACCTGAAATTTCCTCCTGTTTTGATGGAGTTTTGTCTTTCCATGGGGACATCACCATGAGGTAAATTCATTATTCGTTATAGATCAGGTATGAAAATAGAAGACAGATTAGTCTATCAAACAACATTTCACAAAAACATTATACAAATATACTACAGGAAAAATATACACAAACAATTCATTATCTGATGAAACTGCTTTAGAAAGGGGCACAAGACAGGGATGTCCTCTCTTCCCCCTCCTGTTTGCACTGGCAAAAACGTAACAGGTATCAGTATTGGTTAACATTGTCACGTGTGCTCCCTCTCCGGCCTCTAGGTCACCAGGCTTCTCGATATGGCGCACACCTGTCACCATCGTTACACACATCTGCGCAAAATGACACTCACCTGGACTCCATCACCCCCTTGATTATCTTCCCTATATCTGTCACTCCCTTTGGTTCCTACCCCAGGCGTCACTGTTTCTGTGTCATGTCTGTACGTTGTTCGTGGTTCTTATTTTGTATTACGTTGTATTTATTTATTAAAACAGTCACTCCCTGAACTTGCTTCCTGACTCTCAGTGCACATCGTTACAGAATAACGCCTCGTCAGTGGGAAGCATCAGTGTTTTTTCTGTGTTTGTTTTGGAGGTGATGTCGGGTCTGGGTGTCAGAACCAGAGTTACCTGGGAGGCCTCAGCCGGTTTGTCGGATTCACATGCCTCGGCGGATTCAATGGGTTCCCCTGCCTCAGCTGGCTCGACGGGTTTCCATACCTCAGCGGGATCGATAGGCTCCCATGCCTCAGCTGGATCGATAGGCTCCCATGGTTCAGCTGGATCGATAGGCTCCCATGCCTCAGCTGGATCGATAGGCTCCCATGCCTCAGCTGGATCGATAGGCTCCCATGCCTCAGCTGGATCGATAGGCTCCCATGCCTCAGCTGGATCGATAGGCTCCCATGGTTCAGCTGGATCGATAGGCTCCCATGCCTCAGCTGGATCGATAGGCTCCCATGGTTCAGCTGGATCGATAGGCTCCCATGCCTCAGCGGGATCGATAGGCTCCCATGGTTCAGCTGGATCGATAGGCTCCCATGGTTCAGCTGGATCGATAGGCTCCCATGGTTCAGCTGGATCGATAGGCTCCCATGCCTCAGCGGGATCGATAGGCTCCCATGCCTCAGCGGGATCGATAGGCTCCCATGCCTCAGCTGGATCGATAGGCTCCCATGCCTCAGCTGGATCGATAGGCTCCCATGGTTCAGCTGGATCGATAGGCTCCCATGGTTCAGCTGGATCGATAGGCTCCCATGCCTCAGCTGGATCGATAGGCTCCCATGGTTCAGCTGGATCGATAGGCTCCCATGCCTCAGCTGGATCGATAGGCTCCCATGCCTCAGCTGGATCGATAGGCTCCCATGGTTCAGCTGGATCGATAGGCTCCCATGGTTCAGCAGGCTCGATATGCTCCCATGCCTCGACCGAGGCAACATGGGAGGCCGAAAAACGGGTCTTCAGGTTTCTGCGCCTCAGCGGAGGCTACTGGTTCACTCCTGATCCCCGGGATCGTGCCTGTGGTTGGTGTCCTGCGGCTGGAGCCGAATGCACCGGGGTGGGGGTACTGTCACGTATGTTCTCTCTCCAGCACTCGAAGTCCCCATGCTCCCGCGCCTCAGCCGGATTGACAGGTTCCCGCACCGTAGCAAAGGTGACCGGTCCGCTCCTGATCTCCGGTATCGTCATTTTGGTAGGCGTCCTGAGGATGGAGCCACACGTCGGGGAGGGGTATTGTCACGTGTGCTCCCTCTCCGGCCTCTAGGTCACCAGGCTGCTCGTTATGGGGCACACCTGTCCCCATCGTTACGCGCATCAGCACATAATGTCACTCACCTGGACTCCATCACCTCCTTGATTACCTTCCCGATATCTGTCACTCCCTTTGGTTCCTTCCCCAGGCGTCATTGTTTCTGTTTCTGTGTCGTGTCTGTACGTTGTTCGTGGTTCTTATTTTGTATTACGTTGTGTTTATTTATTAAAACACTCGAACTTGCTCTCAGCCGACTTTCAGCGCACTCGTTACAAACATGAATATAAATTACATTTATTTGCCAACAATGTCTTGATATACCTGCCTAATTTTGAACTCAATGCCCCCTTGTACAAGAAAATGAACACTTTATTGGTTACTACATGATTCCATGTGTTATTTCATAGTTTTGATGTCTTCACTATTATTCTACAATGTAGAATATAGTAAAAATAAAGAAAACCTCCGGAATGAGTAGGTGCCATTGGTCGCCAGCTAACTACCAATTGGATATCACAAAAAAATATATAAAAAAATAAGAACACTATATCAATATGGAAGAAAAACAAATAGATTCTACAATAACCAATATCACTCCCTAAAAACACAATCCTATGGAACAATCCTTGAATAACTTTTCAGAATTCACAGATACATTGGTACACATGGAAAACTAAAGCCATAGAAACCGTAAATTAACTGCTAATAGGCAATACAATTATTTCCATGACAGAATTAAAAATACATTTGGGACTGACCAACGTAGACATTTTCAAATACATGCAACTTCAAAGTTTTCTATGACAAAATGTAAATCTGATTTTCTTTGGACATGTTGAGGGAATCCTCTTTGAGTCAGAAAAGGATACTCATATGACAGCAGGTTGGCAGCTCCCCGCCCCGCGCCCCGTAGTCATGGTTTCCTCCCTCCAGCTGGATGGCAGCTCCCCACCTCACCCTGCCCCGCCCCCTGTAGTCATGGTTTCCTCCCTCCAGCTGGATGGCAGCTCCCCGCCCCGCCCCCTGTAGTCATGGTTTCCTCCCTCCAGCTGGATGGCAGCTCCCCACCTCACCCTGCCCCGCCCCCTGTAGTCATGGTTTCCTCCCTCCAGCTGGATGGCAGCTCCCCGCCCCGCCCCGTAGTCATGGTTTCCTCCCTTTCCTCCCTCCGGCAGGGTGGGGTGGGGAGCTGCCATCCAGCTGGAGGGAGGAAACCATGACTACAGGGGGCGGGGAGCTGCCATCCAGCTGGAGGGAGGAAACCATGACTACGGTGGGCGGGGCGGGGAGCTGCCATCCAGCTGGAGGGAGGAAACCATGACTACTGGGGGCGGGGCGGGGAGCTGCCATCCAGCTGGAGGGAGGAAACCATGACTACGGTGGGCGGGGAGCTGCTCAGAAGCTATTTTTGTTTCTTTTCTTCTTTTTTACCATTACAGTAAAGCTACTTAATTGTTGCCCGGAAATGATTTGATATTGAGATAAAAACAGCTGGATTGGACCAATAACATAAAGCTAAGAGGGGTCTTTCTTCTGAAATAGCTGTTAAACTGCAATAGTTTCATCATCAAAAAACAGTAAGGTGTTTTGAATCTAGTAAAAACCATAATAAATATTTTATAATATTTTTCAATAGCTACTTTATAATCACTATGAGTTTCAGCTGCTATAACACACACACACACACATACACACATCTGTTTGTTCCATTCTTTAAAACTCTTTTGCAAACTTACACATGTTCAACGTGATATAATTGCAAAAAAGTTTTTGGGGGATATTATGTGTGTGTGTACTGAATTGTAGTGGTTAGCTTGAAATAAACACGGATCATTATGGTACATGCTAGGTACATGCTACATACATGCTAGGTACATGCTAGGTACATGCTAGGTACATGCTAGATACATGCTACGTACATGCTAGGTACATGCTAGGTACATGCTAGGTACATGCCAGGTACATGCTAGGTACATGCTAGATACATGCTAGGTACATGCTAGGTACATGCCAGGTACATGCTAGGTACATGCTAGATACATGCTAGGTACATGCTAGGTACATGCTAGGTACATGCTAGGTACATGCTAGATGCATGCTAGGTACATGCTAGGTAGATGTTAGGTACATGCTAAGTACATGCTAGGTACATGCTGGGTACATGCTAGGTACATGCTAGGTACATGCTAGGTACATGTTAGATACATGCTAGGTACGTGCTAGGTACATGCTACATACATGCTAGGTACATGCTAGGTACACGTTAGATACATGCTACATACATGCTAGGTACATGCTAGGTACATCTGCCATAAGAACGTGTTTACATTTCAAACAGGGCTTGAAGTTAAATTGTATTTAGCGGATGTGTACTGTGTTGACTTGTTACTCAGTGAATTCGGCGATCGTCAAGAAACACTGACAACTCCATCCTTGTTATGTTGTTAAGAGGAGCACTTTCTACACAATACGAAAAACGACCATTCATTGGACAATGCAGACGTCTTCATGCCTGTTCCTAATCTATAAAGGCTTTGCATTCATCTTGATACAATGTTCTTGGCCCTGTGATTCTCAATGTGATTTCATTTAACTATTATTTAATAATAACATAAGTATTTATTTAATAGTGTAGTAATATAAAGAATCTTTGACACATAATTGGTATAAACGTTTTTAGTTGCTGGATTTACAGTTTTAAAGTAAGATCCTGGCGTGTGACTGTGTCATCTTAGCCCGTGTAGCATTAGACTGTGATAAAGCCTCACACACACACACGCACACGCACACCTTACCTCGCTTCACACACACCATTGTTCTAGCCACCCTTAGTGTTTAAGATCAACATGACTGTCAAATAATTAAACCATGCATGGCTGGGAGAGAGAGAGAGAGACAGAGAGAGAGAGACAGAGAGAGAGAGAGAGAGAGAGAGACAGAGAGAGAGAGAGAGAGAGAGAGACAGTGACAGAGAGAGAGAGAGAGGGAGAGAGAGAGAGACAGAGAGAGACAGAGAGAGAGAGAGAGAGAGAGAGAGAGAGAGAGAGAGAGAGAGAGAGAGACAGAGAGAGAGAGTGAAAGGGAGAGAGAGAGAGAGAGAGAGAGAGGGAGAGGAAGAGAGATAGAGAGAGGTGTTCAGACCATAGGCTTAGCCACAGTGCCACCTATACTCGTGTGTTAGAATAGGAAATGAATGTTCTAGCGCCCAGCCGCCTGCCTGCCTGGATGCCAGACTGCCTGGATGCCAGACTGCCTGGATGCCAGACTGCCTGGATGACGAGGCCCTATTGAGGCCAGATCATTTGACTAGAGAGGGATACAGCAGGACAAAGTAGCTGGCTTCATGACTACAGCAAAACAACACACCCACTGAAAGGTGTGTCTACATGTCTGTGTTATATGATACGAACACAAGTAACTGCTCAAATAAGAATTAAAAACACCTGAAAAATGTGTATTTTATTTATTGCATTCAATTCTCACAACTCAGTCCTATTTTTTCATAAATAATGTTTTTGGAGTGTTGGTTTTTGAACTGAGGTGGAGTACAGCAGTAGGACGACACAGTGGTGCTAAGTACCAATGTGATGCATCATGGTAAATAAACAAGACAGACAGACTGACTGAATGTCCCCTTTTCTGTATTAGGCCGATGCTCCGGCCAATACCCTGAGCAACGGTTGGTTTTTGAACTGAGGTGGAGTACAGCAGTAGGACGACACAGTGGTGCTAAGTACCAATGTGATGCATCATGGTAAATAAACAAGACAGACAGACTGACTGAATGTCCCCTTTTCTGTATTAGGCCGATGCTCGGCCAATACCCTGAGCAACGGTTGGTTTTGAACTGAGGTGGAGTACAGCAGTAGGACGACACAGTGGTGCTAAGTACCAATGTGATGCATCATGGTAAATAAACAAGACAGACAGACTGACTGAATGTCCCCTTTTCTGTATTAGGCCGATGCTCCGGCCAATACCTGAGCAACGGTTGGTTTTTGAACTGAGGTGGAGTACAGCAGTAGGACGACACAGTGGTGCTAAGTACCAATGTGATGCATCATGGTAAATAAACAAGACAGACAGACTGACTGAATGTCCCCTTTTCTGTATTAGGCCGATGCTCCGGCCAATACCTGAGCAACGGTTGGTTTTTGAACTGAGGTGGAGTACAGCAGTAGGACGACACAGTGGTGCTAAGTACCAATGTGATGCATCATGGTAAATAAACAAGACAGACAGACTGACTGAATGTCCCCTTTTCTGTATTAGGCCGATGCTCCGGCCAATACCCTGAGCAACGGTTGGTTTTTGAACTGAGGTGGAGTACAGCAGTAGGACGACACAGTGGTGCTAAGTACCAATGTGATGCATCATGGTAAATAAACAAGACAGACAGACTGACTGAATGTCCCCTTTTCTGTATTAGGCCGATGCTCCGGCCAATACCCTGAGCAACGGTTGGTTTTTGAACTGAGGTGGAGTACAGCAGTAGGACGACACAGTGGTGCTAAGTACCAATGTGATGCATCATGGTAAATAAACAAGACAGACAGACTGACTGAATGTCCCCTTTTCTGTATTAGGCCGATGCTCCGGCCAATACCCTGAGCAACGGTTGGTTTTGAACTGAGGTGGAGTACAGCAGTAGGACGACACAGTGGTGCTAAGTACCAATGTGATGCATCATGGTAAATAAACAAGACAGACAGACTGACTGAATGTCCCCTTTTCTGTATTAGGCCGATGCTCCGGCCAATACCTGAGCAACGGTTGGTTTTGAACTGAGGTGGAGTACAGCAGTAGGACGACACAGTGGTGCTAAGTACCAATGTGATGCATCATGGTAAATAAACAAGACAGACAGACTGACTGAATGTCCCCTTTTCTGTATTAGGCCGATGCTCCGGCCAATACCCTGAGCAACGGTTGGTTTTTGAACTGAGGTGGAGTACAGCAGTAGGACGACACAGTGGTGCTAAGTACCAATGTGATGCATCATGGTAAATAAACAAGACAGACAGACTGACTGAATGTCCCCTTTTCTGTATTAGGCCGATGCTCCGGCCAATACCCTGAGCAACGGTTGGTTTTTGAACTGAGGTGGAGTACAGCAGTAGGACGACACAGTGGTGCTAAGTACCAATGTGATGCATCATGGTAAATAAACAAGACAGACAGACTGACTGAATGTCCCCTTTTCTGTATTAGGCCGATGCTCCGGCCAATACCCTGAGCAACGGCTTCAAAAACAGAAGGACCAAAAAAATAACACGGGAATTATCTTTTCAAAACCAACCCCCCTCCCTCCCCGATATATTTAATAACATAACTGCTAATGTGCGAACGTTGGGTTGTTGCATTCTTTCAGACCACATTCTCTGCTTCTCCATATTCCCATCACTAAAAATCCCCGTGCCCTTTTCACAGGGCTGATAAGTCAATTTTGTGCCGTAAAAACGCAGACTTAGTCTCCGATCTGTGTCTGGGGTCACAGGGAGCATCATCGTCATCCACTCAATGACTCATAGACAGGAGGAAGGCCACAGCCATGTCCAGTGGTGTTGGTGTGTGTGTGTGTGTGTGTGTGTGTGTGTGTGTGTGTGTGCATACATGCAAGTATGTGTGGATGGGAGGAGGGTGGGGGCTGCTACAGATCTGAATGGGAGGAGGGGGCTGCTACAGATCTGAGGGGAGGAGGGGGCTGCTACAGATCTGAGGGGAGGGGGCTGCTACAGATCTGAGGAGGAGGGGGGCTGCTACAGATCTGAGGGGAGGGGGGCTGCTACAGATCTGAGAGGAGGAGGGGGAGGGGGGCTGCTACAGATCTGAGGGGAGGAGGGTGGGGGGCTGCTACAGATCTGAATGGGAGGAGGGGGGAGGGGGCTGCTACAGATCTGAGGGGAGGAGGGTAGGGGGCTGCTACAGATCTGAGGGGAGGAGGGTGGGGGGCTGCTACAGATCTGAGAGGAGGAGGGGAGGGGGGCTGCTACAGATCTGAGGGGAGGAGGGGGGCTGCTACAGATCTGAATGGGAGGAGGGTGGGGGCTGCTACAGATCTGAGGGGAGGAGGGTGGGGGGCTGCTACAGATCTGAGGGGAGGAGGGGAGGGGGCTGCTACAGATCTGAATGGGAGGAGGGTGGGGGGCTGCTACAGATCTGAGGGAGGAGGGTGGGGGGCTGCTACAGATCTGAGGGGGAGGGGGGCTGCTACAGATCTGAGGGGAGGAGGGTGGGAGGGGGGGCTGCTACAGATCTGAGGGGAGGAGGGGGGGGCTGCTACAGACCTGAGGGGAGGAGGGGGAGGGGGGCTGCTACAGACCTCCCGTCCTGTCTTGTCTTGCCTGGGGAACATTTTGTTGTTTGTTTGTGACCTCTCTAAGTGCATCCATGGGTTCGACTCTCTCTGTGCATCAGCCTCTCTCTCTTAACGCTAATAAACCCTGAAAAATTACTGCCATTTTGGGCTAACCGTATTAGCACACGCAACACGAAAAAGGCAGACATATTTATACTCATAATAAATTTGTTAAGATAGGGTTTCATCTTAATTGCATAATCTGATGTTGGTAGCATTTTTCATTGGTTGTCTTACTGCCGGGAGTAACCTTGTTTGCAGGGCTGTGAGGGGTAGGTTAGGGGCTGTGTGTGTGTGTGTGTGTCAGTGTGTGTGTGTGTGTGTGTGTGTGTGTGTGTGTGTGTGTGTGTGTGTGTGTGTGTGTGTGTGTGTCAGTGTGTGTGTGTGTGTGTGTGTGTGTCAGTGTGTGTGTGTGTGTGTGTGTGTGTGTGTGTGTGTGTGTGTGTGTGTGTGTGTGTGTGTGTGTGTGTGTGTGTGTGTGTGTCTGTGTGTGTGTGTGTGTGTGTGTGTGTGTGTGTTTGTGTGTGTGTGTGTCTGTGTGTGTGTGTCAGTGTGTGTGTAGGCTAGCCAGGCAGACAGATAGGGCTCTACTCTACACAGAAAGGTCTCCTCTCTGCCCCGCCTGTCATCCAGCAAGGCAGACATCATTACATCATATTAATGCTCCCCAATCACATTACAGCCGTGGTTTCATCATTCAGTGTGTCAGACGCTGTGCAGGCAGGCAGCCCGTCCTGCTGTGCTGTGTGGTGTCTGTCTGGCAGAACGGAGGGGAGAAAAGCAGGGGTGCTTTTCCACTGCGGTGGAACAGGGTGTGTGCGTAGGGGGGACCAAGGTGGAATAGGGGGACCGAGGTGGAATAGGGGACCAAGGTGGAATAGGGGGACCAAGGTGGAATAGGGGGACCGAGGTGGAATAGGGGGGACCAAGGTGGAGTAGGGGGACCAAGGTGGAATAGGGGGACCGAGGTGGAATAGGGGGACCGAGGTGGAGTAGGGGGCAAGGTGGAATAGGGGGGACCGAGGTGGAATAGGGGGGACCGAGGTGGAATAGGGGGACCGAGGTGGAATAGGGGGACCGAGGTGGAGTAGGGAGCCAAGGTGGAATAGGGGGAGCCAAGGTGGAATAGGGGGGGACCGAGGTGGAATAGGGGGACCAAGGTGGAATAGGGGGACCAAGGTGGAGTAGGGGGACCAAGGTGGAGTAGGGGGACCGAGGTGGAGTAGGGGGGCAAGGTGGAATAGGGGGGACCGAGGTGGAATAGGGGGACCAAGGTGGAGTAGGGGGACCAAGGTGGAGTAGGGGGGACCGAGGTGGAGTAGGGGGGCCAAGGTGGAGTAGGGGGGGGACCGAGGTGGAGTAGGGGGGCCAAGGTGGAGTAGGGGGCCAAGGTGGAATAGGGGGACCAAGGTGGAGTAGGGGGACCAAGGTGGAGTAGGGGGCCAAGGTGGAATAGGGGGGGACCGAGGTGGAATAGGGGGGACCGAGGTGGAATAGGGGGGACCGAGGTGGAATAGGGGGGGCCGAGGTGGAATAACATTACTACTGTGTACAGCTATCACCCACATAACAACATTACTACTGTCTAGTGCTGTAGTCTAGATTTCAGAGTGGAGTAATTGCCACTCAAGCTGCACTCAAGGAGTGTATGTCGTGTGTGTAAGTGTGTTTCTGTGTCTGTGTGTGTGTATGCATATACATGTGCGTTATCCCAACCTACATATACAATTTACCTGGACTAACCTGTACCCCCGCACATTGACTCTGTACCGGTACCCCCTGTATACAGCCTCCACATTGACTCTGTACCGGTACCCCCTGTATATAGCCTCCACATTGACTCTGTACTGGTACCCCCTGAATATAGCCTCCACAATGACTCTATACCAGTACCCCCTGTATATAGCCTCCACATTGACTCTGTACCGGTACCCCCTGTAAATAGCTTCCACATTGACTCTGTGCATGTGTGTGTGTGTATACGTATGTATGTGTGTGTGTGTGAGTGTGTGTGTACTCTCCACTCTCCAGCTGTTTCTCTGCGACACACAGCACCAGTAGTCCCATGAGAACAGAGGACACCTCCAAATAAGGCTCCCACACGGTGAAGCCTCGACCAATCAGCTGTAGAGCGGATGGTGCTGGGGGGGGCGGCGTAGCTTGGGGCTGGGGCGCTGCAGGAGGAGGAACGTCAGGACCTTACCTGGAGGAGGAAGAGTCAACAACAACAACATGAGTAAACAACAACACCAGTAAACAAAGACAATAACAATGGGTGGAGCTGTGTGTGTGGGGGGGGGGGGGGGGGGGGGGGCAGGAGGTGGTCAGGGTACATCTCCAGGGCAACGCTCACACACAGTCTTTTAAGAGACGAGTCGTCACATTGTGTTGTACACCTGCTCTGCTGTCGGGCGGACGGATAGACAGACACAGACAGACAGCCATTTATGCTCCTGTCATTATGTCCCAGTAATCACACTGCCACTAGAGAGAACAAGAGAAAGAGATTGAGAGAGATAGGGAGAGAGAGATAGGGATAGATATAGAGATGGAGAGAGAGAGAGAAATAGAGAGATAGGGAGAGAGAGATAGGGATAGAGATGGAGAGAGAGAGAGAAATAGAGAGAAATAGAGAGATAGGGAGAGAGAGATAGGGATAGATATAGAGATGGAGAGAGAGAGAGAGAAATAGAGAGATAGGGAGAGAGAGATAGGGAGAGAGAGATAGGAAGAGAGAGAGAGAGAAAGGCCGCCGTAGGCAGACATGGCTCTCAAGAGAAGACAGGCTATGTGCTCACTGCCCACAAAATGAGGTGGAAACTGAGCTGCACTTCCTAACCTCCTGCCCAATGTATGACCATATTAGAGATACATATTTCCCTCAGATTACACAGATCTACAAAGAAATCGAAAACAAATCCAATTTTGATAAACTCCCATATTTACTGGGTGAAATTCCACCGTGTGCCATCACAGCAGCAAGATTTGTGACCTGTTGCCACGAGAAAAGGGCAACCAGTGAAAAACAAACACCATTATAAATACAACCCATATTTATGCTTATTTATTTTATCTTGTGTCCTTTAACCATTTGTACATTTTTAAAACACTGTATATATATAATATGACATTTGTAATGTCTTTGTTGTTTTGAAACTTCTGTATGTGTGATGTTTACTGTTCATTTTTATTGTTTATTTCACTCTATATATTCACTATATATATTATCTACCTCACTTGTTTTGGCAATGTTAACACGTTTCCCATGCCAATAAAGCCCTTGAATTGAATTGAGAGAGAGACAAAGGCCGATATATAAATATATAGAGAGTGTAATGTTTACTGTTCATTTTAATTGTTTATTTCACTTTCACAAGAGAGAGAGAGAGAGAGCAAGAGGAGAGAGAGCAAGAGAGAGAGAGCAAGAGAGAGAGAGAGAGAAAGTAGGAGAGAGAGCAGGAGAGAGAGAGCAGGAGAGAGAGAGAGAGAGAGAGAGAGAGAGAGAGAGAGAGCGAGTAGGAGAGAGAGAGAGAGAGAGAGAGAGAGAGAGAGAATGAGAGAGAGAGGGAGAGAGAAGGAGAGAGGGAGAGAAGGAGAGAGAGAGCAGGAGAGAGAGAGGGAGAGAGAGAGAGAGAGAGAGAGAAAGTAGGAGAGAGAGAGAGAGAGAGAGAGAGAGAGAGAGTAGGAGAGAGAGAGAGTAGGAGAGAGAGAGAGAGAGAGTAGAGAGAGAGAGAGAGAGAGAGAGAGAGTAGGAGAGAGAGAGAGAGAAAGTAGGAGAGAGAGAGAGAGAGAGAGAGAGTAGGAGAGAGAGAGAGAGAGAGAGAGGCAGCTTGCCATGTATGGATATGTTTCCTTCCAAGAGAAATCATATATTCAATTACGCCTATAATAGAGCAACAAAATAATATTTACAACTTTTTAACTATTTAACCGTGAACTGACATCATTTATGTTTTTAGTTGCTGAGACCAGGACTGAAATGGGAAAAATATAATTATCCTATATTACTCCTTGTTCTTGGAACAAGCTGCAAAAGACTGTAAAACTGGAGGAGAGGGTATAGCTGTCTTGATAGGGTAAAACGTTATTTTATGAATTGAGTTGTGTTCAGTTGTCGTGTGTATAGACAACGACTACTTTCTGCTGAACTGTTGCCAGGTTTTCTAATCTCAAGAGTCTTTCCTGGATAATATATATATTTTAAAGGTGGTCTTACTACCTTGTTCCCGGCACAGCAGTTTCTTGAATACATACTTTGAACTGGCATATGTAATATAAAAATAATCATACTGTATAACTGAACTGCAGAGTCTCTCTACCAGAAATACATTCACGGCATGAGAGACATGCATTATCAGCATGAGAGACATGCATTATCAGCATGAGAGACATGCATTATCAGCATGAGAGACATAAATTATCATCATGAGAGACATGCATTATCAGCATGAGAGACATGCATTCACGGCATGAGAGACATGCATTATCAGCATGAGAGACATGCATTATCAGCATGAGAGACATGCATTATCAGCATGAGAGACATGCATTATCAGCATGAGAGACATGCATTCACGGCATGAGAGACATGCATTATCAGCATGAGAGACATGCATTATCAGCATGAGAGACATAAATTATCATCATGAGAGACATGCATTATCAGCATGAGAGACATGCATTCTCAGCATGAGAGACGTGCATTATCAGAATGAGAGACATGCATTATCAGCATGGGAGACATGCATTATCCGCATGAGAGACATACATTATCGGCATGAGAGACATACATTCACGGCATGAGAGACATGCGATACATACATTATCAGCATGAGAGACATGCATTATCAGCATGAGAGACATGCATTATCAGCATGAGAGACATGCATTATCAGCATGAGAGACATACATTCTCAGCATGAGAGACATGCATTATCAGCATGAGATACATACATTATCAGCATGAGAGACATACATTCACGGCATGAGAGACATGCGATACATACATTATCAGCATGAGAGACATGCATTATCAGCATGAGAGACATACATTCACGGCATGAGAGACATGCGATACATACATTATCAGCATGAGACATGCATTATCAGCATGAGAGACATGCATTATCAGCATGAGATACATGCATTATCAGCATGAGAGACATACATTCTCAGCATGAGAGACATGCATTATCAGCATGAGAGACGTGCATTATCAGCATTACATTTTACATTTAAGTCATTTAGCAGACGCTCTTATCCAGAGCGACTTACAAATTGGTGCGTTCACCTTAAGACATCCAGTGGAACAGCCACTTTACAATAGTGCATCTAAATCTTTTAAGGGGTGAGAAGGATTACTTTATCCTATCCTAGGTATTCCTGAAAGAGGTGGGGTTTCAGGTGTCTCCGGAAGGTGGTGATTGACTCCGCTGTCCTGGCGTCGTGAGGGAGTTTGAGAGCAGCGAACAGTTTTGACTGGGCTTCGCGGGAACTGTACTTCCTCAGTGGTAGGGAGGAGAGCAGGCCAGAGGTGGATGAACGCAGTGCCCTTGTTTGGGTGTAGGGCCTGATCAGATCCTGGAGGTACTGAGGTGCCGTTCCCCTCACAGCTCCGTAGGCAAGCACCATGGTCTTGTAGCGGATGCGAGCTTCAACTGGAAGCCAGTGAAGAGAGCGGAGGAGCGGGGTGACGTGAGAGAATGCATTGAGAGACATGCATTATCAGCATGGAAGCCATGCATTATCCGCACGAGAGACATACATTATCGGCATGAGAGATATACATTATCAGCATGAGAGACATGCATTATCAACATGCGAGACATGCATTATCAGCACGAGAGACATGCATTATCATCGTGGGAGACGTGCATTATCAGCATGAGAGACATGCATTATCAGCATGAGAGACATATATTCACGGCACAAAACGTTTTCAGATTCCCCGGTCATTTCAACTGCAATGATGGAGACCGACTGGAAAGTAGAGCTGTGTTTTGACGGGAGGAGTGGAGGAGGACTAACCCACTGACAACTGTGAGCACTGACCACTAGCGTGCGTACATACACTCACTCACTCACTCACTCACTCACTCACTCACTCACTCACTCACTCACTCACTCACTCACTCACTCACTCACTCTCCTCAGAAGCAGCATCAGATTAGAGAGGTCGGACGGCGGGAGGGTGGATTGAGAAGGGAGGGAGAGAGAGAGGGAGCTGAGGGTGAAGGGAGTGCCTCCTCCACAGAGGTCAACTCACAAATGACCTGGCATTTCAGAGAGAGAAAGAGAGAGCCACTGCAGGGCCAGATTGACCATTAAGGGTCCCCCAGCAGCAAGCTAGCATCTCCATACCCCTCCCTACGCGCTGGTCAACAGTGTACGCTGTGTGTGAACACACAAGACATTATATACGGTATATATACACAATGGGGTCAGTAACTATTGACACCCATGTCATCCAAAAAAGTCACTCAAATTCGTCATGAAGCACCTGTAAGCACCTGGATGCACCTGGAAGCACCTGGATGCACCTGGAAGCACCTGGATGCACCTGGAAGCACCTGGAAGCACCTGGATGCACCTGGAAGCACCTGGAAGCACCTGGAAGCACCTGGATGCACCTGGATGCACCTGGAAGCACCTGGAAGCACCTGGAAGCACCTGGATGATCGTCGACTCTTGGAAGAATGTTCTATGGACAGATGAGTCAAAATTATAACTTTGTGTGTCATGCCTGGTGAAAACCAACGGTATCAACGGTC